>NC_057721.1:36906674-36936050 GCF_004010195.1 Chiloscyllium plagiosum | reverse complement strand
AGGGAGGGACACACACACACACACACAGCGAGGGAGGGACACACTCACACAGCTAGAAAGGGGCACGCACACTCACAGCGAGGAAGGGACACGCACACTCACAGCGAGGGAGGGACACACACACACACACCGCGAGGGAGGGACACGCACACACAGTGAGGGAGGGACACGCACGCATACACTGCGAGGGAGGGACACACACACTCACAGCGAGGACGGGACACGCACACTCACAACGAGGAAGGGACACGCACACTCACAGCAAGGGAGGGACACACACACACACACACAGCGAGGGAGGGACACGCACACACACAGCGAGGGAGGGACACACACACTCACAGCGAGGGAGGGACACACACACTCACAGCGAGGAAGGGACACGCACACTCACAGCAAGGGAGGGACACGCACACTCACAGCGAGGTAGGGACACACACAGCGAGGGTGGGACACGCACACACACAGCGAGGGAGGGACACACACTCACAGCGCTGGAGGGACACACACACAGCGAGGGAGGGACACGCACACTCACAGCGAGCGAGGGACATGCTCACACATAGCGTGGGAGGGACACGCACAAAGCGAGGGAGGGACACACACACACTCACAGCGAGGGAGGGTCACAGACACACACACACACACACAGCGAGGAAGGAGGACACACACATACAGCGAGGGAGGGACACACACACTCACAGCGAGGGAGGGTCACATACTCTCACAGCGAGGTAGGGACACGCAAACTCACAGCGGGGGAGGGACACGCACGCACTCACAGCGAGGGAGGGATACACACATACACAGCGAGGGAGGGACACGCACACACAGTGAGGGAGGGACAGGCACACACACAGCGAGGGAGGGACACGCACACACAGCGAGGGAGGGACACACACACTCACAGCGAGGGAGGGTCACATACTCTCACAGCGAGGTAGGGACACGCAAACTCACAGCGGGGGAGGGACACGCACGCACTCACAGCGAGGGAGGGATACACACATACACAGCGAGGGAGGGACACGCACACACAGTGAGGGAGGGACACGCACACACACAGCGAGGGAGGGACACGCACACACAGCGAGGGAGGGAAATGCTCACACACAGTGAGGGAGGGACACCCAATCAGCGAGGGAGACACACACACACACACACACACACACACACAGAGCATGAGGGACACACACACAGTGAGAGAGGGCCATGCAAATAACACATACTCACATAGCGAGGGAGGGTCACGCACACTCACAGCGAGGGAAGGACACGCACGCTTACAGCGAGGGAGGGTCACGCACACTCACAGCGAGGGAGGGTCATGCACACTCATAGCGAGGGAGGGACACACACACAAACTCACAGCGAGAGAGGGACACACACTCACAGCGAGGGAGGGACACGCACGCACACACACAGCGAGGGAGGGACAGGCTCACACACAGCGAGGGAGGAATACACATATGCGCACACTCACACACAATGAGGGGGACACGCATACACTGCAAGAGTGAGAGACATGCACTCACAGAGTGAGGAAGGGACACACACACACAGCGAGGGAGGGACACACACACACAGCGAGAGAGGGATTCACACACACAGCGAGGGAGGGACACACACACTCACAGCGAGGGAGGTGCACACACACACTCACAGCGAGGGAGGCACACACACACAGCGAGGGAGGGTCATGCACACAACACATACTCACACAGCGAGGGAGGCACACACACATACACAGTGAGAGAGGGCCATGCACACAACACATACTCACACAGCGAGGGAGGGACACGCACACTCACAGCGAGTGAGGGACACGCACACTTACAGCGAGGGAGGGACACACACACACTCACAGCAAGGAAGGGTCACGCACACAGTGCGAGAGGAACACACACACAGCGAGAGAGGAACACACTCACAGCGAGGGAGGGACACACACACAGCGTGGGAGGGACACACACACACACACACATACACACAGCGACTTGCCCACCACCGACATCAGGCTCACTGGTCCATAGTTCCCTGGCTTGTCCTTACCACCTTTCTTAAACAGTGGCACCACATTAGCCAACCTCCAGTCTTCCAGCATTTCACCTGTGACTATCGATGACACAAATATCTCAGCAAGAGGCCCAGCAATCACTTCCCTAATTGTAGCTTCCTAATGTTACAAAATACAACTTAAAATACAATGTCTCACCTGCTAACATAAAATAATGACTAAAACTTAGCGAACTGTGTAAATGTATATTCAGAAATGTCCAAAATATGAAAATGCTCTATCTTAACAACAGCAAGGGAGATTTTGACCTTGTAAAAAAGCAAATAAATGGTCAATTCTGCTTTTTCCCAGATTTTAATTTCACCATCCAACAAAATCAAAATCTTTCACCACTGCATTTTGCCTGGCTAGATATGATAATAAAGATGGTTAACAAGCGTTCAATAAAAATGATATGCAGTAGATGTACTACCTGCCAGTGATTAGGAAGAACAGGGTGAGGATAACAAGAAGAGTGAATCCTCCAACTGCAGCAGTTGCAATGACCAAAACTTGCCCTTGTTCTGTGGCAATGTCAGATGCTGGAAAAGAAATGGAAAGAAAAATATACTGAAACATAACTGGTATTATTTTATGTAAGTTTATGTAATATTATGTAAGCATATATTATTTTATGCATTTCAACATTAATACAAAATTGGCACCATGCAATAAATCAATGTGTTCTTAAGTCAAAAAATGTAAGAATAATGGATTTGAAAAAAAAAATATGGCTAATACCAAAACGTGAGAGAGTGGAAACTTACTAGTATTTGTTATGAAATTATCCTGAGATAAGATTATAGTCCACGTCTCTCCTTTTTTTTTGTTATGCGTATAATTGCACAATTTGTGCTGTGATTATGTTCCTCCTTTGATGTAATCGGATACCATGGTGGACATTGACTACAAGCATATGTTTGTGCATGGGGATGTCAACATTAATTACAATCACTGCAATTATGCTAATTGATAAGCCATATCAAGAAATAATAGCCAACAGATACAAATATAAATTGTAATATTAGCTCATTCCATTTTGAATTTCCAGTGTTCCAGTTTCAATATGTTCAATTACTCTGGTTGTCTGTCAGTTTAACATAATATATTGTCACATATGATTGATTACCCATTCTACAGAAACAATATAAAGTGAGTACAAACTGCTGAAGACCACATTGTTCAAACTTTCTTAACCTTGTGATACATGCACCTCTGGCAAGGTCAGGATTCATTGTCCCATTTAAATGGAATGGCTTCTGAAGCAATTTCAGAGGAATCCTGTAGACCTGGACTCACATGTAGTTCAGATTTCCTTCCCTAAAAGATGTTCCTGAAATAACTGGAAATCTAGACAATTGATGATACTTACATGGCACCATTACAGAAATTAACTTTTAAATAATAAATTGAATTTAAGTCCCTCCAGCAACCATAGTGAGATTTGAATCCATCTCCCCTGCAGTCCACTGGACAAGGAATACATTGACATTACCACCACTTCACGGTCTGCTCACAAATACTTAACTGTCCCTATATCCTCAAATCAAGGTAGATTGGAAACAAGTAGGGAAATACAAATTTAAGAACGCTGCTGATTTGCATATGTATACAAATTCTAGAAATTAGTTTAAACTGAAGCATAAGGGATTTCAGAGTAGAACTTTCTCCTTCTGACATGGGACTTCTTACAACTGCTTCCACATTGACAATAAAGGCCTGGTGGTTAACTAAAACAAGTGCTATGCCCCTACTGTATGTAAATGAGGAACCTAAGATTTGTTTTATGTCCTCTCACTAAAATTGATTGTTACAAGTTCCACCTGCATTCTTCAGCGGCCACCAACATGTACGTTTTTAAAATCACAATAGACATTTGGAAGTAAAGCATGACAGTTCTCCCCGGTGCCCTGACATTTAACCAACATAACTGAAACATAATTTACTTTTTAAAATAATGCTTAGGTCTGGCCATTGCAACTTCAGATGAGAACAAATGTACAATTAAACAAGGAAATCAAGGAATTTCTGCTGTTGCTCTGCTTTACACTTAGTATCACAAAGAAAAGGGCATGTCTGATTCTACCATCATATTCATTGGGTAACATGAATCACCTGCATTTGTATGCACATACAAAATAAGTTGACCACAGAAAGTTAGCTGCTTTCAGATCGGTATACTTTTTAATAACATGATCAGTGATAACTATCATTAATCAACTTCTCTAACAATAAAAACAATTCATTCCTTCAGGATTAAGTATCAGAGGCATAAAGTAGACTAAAATATTCTCTTCATCAGTTTTTAATGTATTTCTTTCTTAATCCAAGTTTCATTGTCTCACTTTTTCTTTCTCTGATCTGGTATTAAATGCACTCACTCCAATGTATAGCCTTATGCTGTATATTTTACCATACTTCAATCTGATTGATTAAAGATGTACACAGTTGTTTACCCTGTTCACTTAGATCCCAGATACCGTATCCAGGCACCCTGTCATTTCCATCTGACACATAAAGCAACTTGCAGTAAGAAACACTGTTAAACCAATATGATTACAGGTCGGGCCAATTAACAGTGAGAAACAGTTATTGCATGAGTACAGCAAAGTCTGAGCCATTATCTGCTTCTTATCACATTGATCGATCTCTGTGTTACCTTGCTGTGTGAATTTGGCTGCCACAATTCTCAAATTTCAATAATTTACTTCAAATGTTTGGAACATGCTAACATTCTGAAAGGTATTGCATAAAAGCAAGTTCTTCCTTTTCTTAAATAAAATAAAATTACTATGGATACTGGAAATCTGAAATATTAAAAAAAAACAGAAAATGCTGGAGAAACATAATGGGTCTGGGAGCTTCTTTGGAGACAGAAACAGAATTAACATTGTGAGTCCAACAACTCTTCTTTGAAACTGAAAGGTTTGAAAAAAATGTTTTTTGCTGTTGAATGAAGTGCCCAGTGCATTTTAATGATGGCGAGGGAGTGATTGAGATGTAAAATAGGTGTTAATGATAGGTTTGAAGAAAACAAAACAGCTTAGCCCTGCTGAGAGCAAAGGAAGCAAGACACCAACAAGACATAAGTGGGTATGAAGGGGTGAGGAGCATTGTAATCAAAATGAAGAACAGTATTCATACTCTGAAGTTATTGAACTCAATGTTGAGACCTGAAAGCTGTAATGTGCCGAACAAATTGAGGTGCTATTCCTCCAGTTTACATTGAGCTTTGATGGAAAACTGCAACAGGCTAGGATGGAAAAGTTAGCATCGGAGTAAGATTTTTTAAAAAATAACAAGTGATCTTCTGTGGCCCCATCATGGGTCAGGAAATTCTTCCGAGATGCTGCTGCTCTATCTTCACAACATCGACACAATTCCTATTAGCATATGTAAATCACAAAGTAATGGCGGTTGAGCAGCAGCAAGGAGATCCCTGGCCTATATGCTGTCAGTTTATAATAAACAGCTGAGCACACAATGCCATTATACTGCATTCAGATCTTAAATTGAAGAAGTGCTTCACCTTAAAATTCCAATTGTTTAATCCGACCGACTAAACGAGCAAACTGTCAAGATTTTCAAAATTTTGAATGCTGAGATTTAATAAGGCTCCATAAATTGTGCAATAATATTAATAGCTATATCCTCAATTCTGTTAAGCACAAACCCTGATGGACTTGATAATCATGCTGGAAGAATTTTTTATGCTCATCAAACAGCATGATCACTGACTTAGTGTCAAAGTGCAGTAGTGGGAGGCAATAACAACGGTTTGTATTTTTCTAAATGGATTTGGCAGGGTAGTAAAATTTTAATAGCAGTGGCTAAACAACAGAATAAAACCAATTATCAGGGGCTGAATCCAATTAATTTCAGCCAAAGAGCAATTCCAGAACCATAATTGCCTACAAACCAACATTTTGTAGTCACGCTCAGTTAAGTCTTTAATGCTAGTTAGTGTGATGAGTTTTATTATCATACTCAATCAAAATAACAGGAATGCATTGTGCACTGACGTATGAGGCAGCATCATGCATCTTCTGTACCCTTGAACTTGTTTTCAGCAACTGTTTTATGACATTTTGCATTGTATTAACATAGCTCATTAAAGTGAATTTAACCTGAATGGACCCGTGCACAACTTAATTCGAGGTCACCGTTGTCTTTCACAACTGGTACTCGAAAATGTGTAATTTTGCCAGGATTCCAAATCAAAGAGTTTCACTCTTACTGAACATTTTCAGAGCAGTTCTAATAGGGCCCAGAACGTGCACAATCACACACTGAAGGTCATAAACTTGAATTTAAAGACTGGTTTGGATAAGAAAGGTTATTAATGATATTTGTGAGAGCTCTTCACTGCAACAACCACAAACATCAGCAGAATGTTAGAGATTAAGTTGTTTAGTTTACCCTTACTATTTTGCATATGTGTAGTACTTAACTACCTGTTTATAAAAATACTTCCAATCATGTACTTCTCTGCAAAAGTTTAGCAACATGTTATTTGCAGTGGCTGCCACATTGAGTTTCTTAAAATGATTAGCATTTTTATAATGGAACCTAGAGACATCAAAATATGTTGTCTTACTTCAGAATGAATTACTAATGAAGAACACTTGGTTCTGATTAACATAAAGAGCTTAGGGTAAAAGAAAAGGAGTGTGAGTTTCTCTCAGGTGTAACAGCAACGACGCATTGATGCAAAGATAATGAAATCATTTGAATCCTTTCAGACATTTTGGAACAAAAATGAAGCAGCAATACATTAAAACACATGTCATCTGTTCTATTTATATAGAGATGCCAGAGAATCAAAAAATTGCAAGCAATTTGGTTGTCATTTAATTTTCTGAGACACTAACTAAATCATGAAAAATGATGATGCAGTCGTGAAGGCATAATTATTCCTTTATCTGTGAGACTGATTCTGTAAATTAGGTACCATTGGACAACATCACATAAAACTAGATAGTGAAGTGGGCATATGGATTATTTGACACCTACAGTGTGGAAGCATGCCATTCTGCTCGAATCCACACCAACCCTTTGAAGAGCATCCTATTGAAACCTGCCCCATCTCTGTAAATCTGCATTTATCATGGCTAATTCACCTAGCCTGTACATCCCTGGATACAGCCAATCAACTAACCTGCACATCTTTAGACTGTGGCAAGAAACCAGAGCACTCAGAGGAAACTCATGCAGACAGGGGAGAATGTCCAAACTCCACAGACAATTGCCCAAGGGTAGAATCGAATCCCGGTCCCTGGCACTGTGAGGCAACAGTGCTAACCATTGAGCCACCATGTTGCCCACATGGAGTTAATCAATAATGGAACATGTTCAAAATAAATCAGGCAGCAAATAATCACCTTCAAACAACTGCATCCTGCTTCAGATACTTTTTCCAATTTCTCCTCAGTTCTTGAAAACATTGACCCTTTGCTAAGGTATGGTACTATTGGTGTGAGTCATTTTTCAGCAGCTCAGCAAAGTGCCATTTTTCATGTTGAGCTTTAGCAGAACGAGCCAAATGTAGAACCATCTCAGCCAAATCTCATCCCTTTCTCACCCAACATTTAGTATTTCAGTCAGGGATGTGAAATAATTATCAAGTCGGAGAACATTAGCGCTTGTAGTCTACATTTTATCTCCCTAATTCAGCAGCTCCAGAACTGGCTATTGCTGGACCAGAGGATTTGCCTAGTGTGAGTACAGAGAGGAATGTGTGGGGTCAAGAAGGTCCTGGATGGTGGATCTAAATTAATCTGGCTAAATTTAACTTTAAGAGTAATTAGATCAATTTTGTTTAAAAAGATATTTTGAACGGAGAGCAGCTATCATTTTAATGGAAAAGGTCCTGAGGAGAGAAAAGATAACCACCACATGAAACTTATGCATGCCTTTTTAAAAAAATTTCCAGTTTGATCTTTTGTGTGATTGTAAAATTTGTGAGAGATAAATTAAGACAGTGCTGAATAACACTCAGCACTATGTTTCTTATATAGCAATTTCAAAAAAATCTGATAATCATAAGCACATCAAATCAGTATTCACATCAGTATTCATTGTGCTTTCTAACATTTCAGTAATGTTCTGGGAACTCAGTAACAAAAGTACTGAGACTTTCCAAACTGATTTCACTTTGTGATTCTGTTCTAACGTTAAAGACAGAAGATGCCTCCAGAATATTTGACATGTTGACAGAAACCAATAGTATTTTTTGATTGAAGATGTTTGTCGAAAAGAAGATTTAACAACATTAGTCAAAAAGGACAAAGTATTAGTATTGCTGTAGTTCATTAATTACCAGTTCAGTAGAATACTGCAATAATCCTGGAGATCTGAGGAATCAAATAGTACTTTCTGTATAACACAATCATTGATTGGCTACAGCATAGGAGGAAGCTATTCAGCCTGTTATTTTTATGCTGTCTCTGTATATAAGCAGTTCACCCCATACATTCTCCCCTATCACTGTATATTGTTCCTTTTCAGAAAATAAGAGAAAGTGAGGACTACAGATGCTGGAGATCAGAGTCGAGTGTGTGATGCTGGAAATGCACAGCAGGTTAGGCAGCATCTGAGGGGCAGAGAATCGACGTTTCAGGCACAAGCCCTCCAGCCTGATGAAAGGCTTATGCCTGAAATGTCGATTCTCCTGCTCCTCAGATGCTGCCTGACCTGCTCTGCTTTTTTAGCACAAGTTTTCAGAAAATACACCACTTCCCTCTTGAATGCCTCAGTTGCTCCTCTCGCCCCCATACTCTCAGGCAGTGTATTTCAGAACCTAACCGCATCAACTTTGCTTCACTTGTCAATTACTTTAAATCTAAGCTCTTTTGTTTACAAGCATTCCAAAAACAGGAATACTTTCATGATTTTGACTAGCTTTATCAAATGTCTTCTTAATTTTCCTCCTCTCCAAGGAGAACAGTCCATCCAATCTATCTACACAAATTGAAATTCTTCATCATTGGAAACATTCATGTGACTTTTAAGGGTTCTTATGGAACAGTGGTAATGTCTGTACCACTGAGCCAGAGGCCTAGGTTCAAACCCGCCTGCTCCAGATGCATGTATTAACACCTCTGAACAGGGTGATCGGGAAATATATGCATGTGGATCTTTTCTCTGTTCTAATGCCTTCATATCGATCCCCAAAGTCTGGTGCCGAAATTTGGATGCAATATTACATTCGAGACTGAACCAGTATTTTATATAAGTTGAACATAACTTCTTTGATTTTGTACTTTATGCTTTTGTTGATAGGCTAAGGTATTGTATGCCTTACTAACAGCTCTATCAACCTGTCCTACTACCTTCAAATGTCACACAGCTCTTGGATCTACATCCTGGAATTGTGTCTTTGTTTTAAATTTTCCCTCTGTCTTCTTCCTACCAAAATGGATCATTTCATACTTGCCCGCATTAGCTCTCATCTGCCAGTTATCTGCCTTTTCCATCAAACTATCAAAGTCATTTTGAAACACAAACGCAAGTTGCTGGAAAAGTTCACCAGGTCTGGCAGCATCTGTAAAGAGAAATTAAAGTTAACGTCACTGGACCTGAAACATTAACTTTGATTTCTCCTCACAGATGCTGTCAGACTTGCTGAGCTCTTCCAGAAACTTCTGTTTTTGCTTCTGATTTACAACATCCGCAGTTCTTCTGGTTTTTATTTAATGTCATTTTGAAGTTCTACACTATTCTCACAGCTGATATCATGTCCAAGTTTTGGCTTGTCAGCAACTTTTGAAATTATGGACTACACATCAGGTTTAAGCCATTAATACATATGAGGAAGAGGAAAGGTTGAAACATTGATCCATAGGGAAGTCCACTACAAATCATCCACTGTGGTCCAAACCCAACACGTCTTCCACCTGTACTGACCTCCAAACTAACATCCAACTACCAACACCCTCCATCTAACTTCTACAAGACTCCCTCCCCACCACTCCATATGACCCCCATTCTCCAATTTCACTCCCTAACCTGAAGCTTTGTTATAACCAGTCTGATCAAAAAACAACTAACTTTAAAGTAGTCAATGGTCCCTTTAAGTAGTATAATTGTTGGTGCCCTTCCTGCTGCTGAATGTGGATTTCAGTGTGAAAATTTAAGGAAGGGCATTGGCTGGAGCTCTGTAGTCCAAAGTAACTTAACTGACTGACTGACTGACATCATGATCTACCTGCTCTGGTGAACAGACACTTGTTAATGCCTGCATCAAATGGGGTCAGATGGGATTATTCCTCAAGTGTGCTTGTGCACATTCTATGGACATCATTTTGGAACATCGATGGTCCTTGTTTACCCACAAATATATCCGAATGAGCCTAATTTCTCACCCATTTTGCTTAAATTTCAGGTTTTGAAGCACTAGTCCTGGCAAGAACTTAATAGGGAAGCTTCTCTTTTCAATTGTGTCAATTTGTACCAGAGTCAGCATACAAATCAGCTAGCAAGTAGCGAAATTCTGTAACAAGTCTTAAGAGAGAGATAATCAGGAATTAAATACATTTGTCAAGCACTTTTCCATTTTTACTGGAACGTAAATGTATTGATCAAGGAGTAATATTTTCTCTGGAGACCAGCCTCGTAAATGAAGGTAATTCAAGTTAACATAAAAAAAAACTGGTGGAAGTGCCAAATGGTACTGTGAATAATGACTGTGAGCTTTACTATTAGTTTGTGTCAGTTTTACTTTACATGAATCTAGAGGTACATTATGCAGCAAAAGATTAATAGAAGAAAATGTGAAACTTTTATATAGAATTCTGGGATGAAAACAAAACTTTAGCTGTTATTATTTGACACCAATCTAATGATTGTTATCTGCAGGTGCTGTATAGGTTTTGAAGTAATCTGTTAAGAATGTAACATCGTCACACATTATGGGATAAATTACCTTGAAAAGAACCAATAAAGTTTTGTTACATTTTTAGCAAATTTATGGATTGTAAAACAAATATCGGTACATTAAAAAGAAGAGCAAAACAAGTCAGCAACAACATGTCTAAATGCTAAAGAATACATAAGGAAACGTTGTGGGTAACAATCCAGATAGACCTACATTCATCTCCGGTTTCAAACTCAAACTTCTGACTGTAACTGCCATATCCAGCCGCAGTCCGAGCACGGATCTGAAATACATATTTCGTAGCATGCTTCAGTCCATTAATGATTACACTGGAAGATTTGGACCTTGTAGAGGAGTAGCTGAGTTGTTCGTGTTCCTGCATGAAATTAAGGATAAATTATTTGAAGATCAAAATGAAACCTGCTGTGGATTAAATGGCTGCACAAGTCCAAAATGTCTTCCTCACCTATGGGTACTCCACAGAAATGTAAACAAATTGCTTTTCGTTTTGGACGTGTATTTGAATGCATTGACTGTTTCTTGAAATCAGGGATGTTAGCACAGGGGAACAGACCAAATTGTTTTTCAGTGGGCAGTAGATATCACTTGCCTGTTATAACACAGAACATATATGAAGCAACTTCTGTATGTTTTCAGCACTAAGGGAAAGTGTTATCTTTGTGCCAAGTTGAGTAAAATGTTGTAAAAAGTTATTTGACAACATTGTGTGTGTGTGATGTGTAGTAAGTGTTTTTTCCATTGCATCTCAAAAAGCCCCAGAAAGGTTGTGCATAAGAGATCATTGTGCAAGATTAAAAGCACATGGAATTGGGGTGGAGGAGGGAAGAGTGTATTGAGATGGATAGAAAATAAGTTGGCAGAGAGAAAACAAAGAGTGAGAATTAATGGGTCCTTTTCAAATTGGCAGGCACTAACTAGGGGGTCCCAAGGGATCGGTGCTGGGACCCCAGCTATTCATAATATATATTAATAATTTGGATGACAGAACAAAACATAACATCTCAAAGTTTGCAGATGACACCAGGTTGGGTGGAAGGGTGAACTGTGACGAGGATGCAGAGATCCTTCAGCATGATCTGGACAGGTTGGGTGAGTGAACAAATCAATGGCAGATGCGGTATAATTTGCATAAATGTGAGGTTATTCACTTTGGAAGTAAAACCAAGAAGGCAGATTACTACTTGCATGGCTTTAAACTGGAAGAGGGTAGTGTGCAGTGGGACCTGGGTGTCCTTCTGCATCAGTCGCTGAAGGTGAACATGCAGGTGCAGCAGGTAGTAAAGAAGGCAAATAGTATGTTGGCCTTCATTGCGAGAGGTTTCGAGTACAGGAGCAGGGATGTGCTACTGCAGTTATACAGAGCCTTGGTGAGGCCATACCTAGAATATTGTGTGCAGTTTTGGTCTCCTTTCCTGAAGGAGGATGCCCTTGCTCTCGAGGGAGTGTTGCAAAGGTTTACCAGCCTGATTACCAGGATGGCGGAACTGACATCTGAAGAAAGATTGACTAGGTTGGGATTGTTTTTGCTGGAGTTCAGATGAGAGGAAAGTCAAATCAAGGTAGGAGTTTCATGGTAGGGCCTTAAGAAGTATAGTGAAACAGAGGGATCTTGAAGTTCAGGTTCATAGTTCTCTGAAAGTGGAGTTACAGGTAGACAGGGCAGTGAAAAAGGCTTTTGGCACACTTGCCCTCATCAGTCAGGGCAATGAGTATAGAAGTTGGGAAATTAAGTTGCAATTGTGCAGGACATTGGTGGGGCTGCACTTGGGAGTATTGTGTCCAGGTTAGGTCACCTGCTATAGGAAGGATGTTATTAAACTGGAAAGAGTGCAGAAGAAATTTACAAGGATGTTGTCTGCACTCAATGGTCTGAGTTATAGTGAGGGGTTTGACAAGCTAGGACATTTTTCTTTCGAGACTAGGAGGCTGAGGGAGGACATTATACAGGTGTCATGAAAAGCATGAATGCACTCAGTCTTTTTCCCAGGGTTAGGGAATCAGGGACTAAAGGTCATCAGTTTAAGGTTAGAAAGGAAAGAATAAAAGGGAACCTAAGGGGCAAAGTTTTTACGTAGAGGGTGATATGCATATGAAATGAGTTGCCAGTGGAAATAGTTGAGGTGGGTACATTAACAACATTTAAAAGGCATTTGGATATAGGCCAAGTGCAGGAAATAGGGTTAGCATAGATGGACATTTTTATCAGCATGGACCAGTTTGGGCCAAAGGGCCTGACTCATACTGTATGAGTTGGGAGGGGTGGGGGGGGGGGGGGGGGGGGGGGGGGTGGATCTCATAGAGACTTCTTACAGGACTAGACAGGGTAGATGCAGGGAGGATATTCCTGATGGTGGCTGCATCCACCCCAGAGTCTGAGAATTTGGGGTGGACCATTTAGGGCAGAGATGAGGAGACATTTCTTCACCCAAAGAGTGGTAGGCCTGTGGAATTCATTTCCACAGGAATGAGGTGATACCAAAACATTGAATGTATTCAAGAGGCAGCTAGGTGCAGCACTAGAGGTAAATGGGATCAATGATTATGGAGAGAAATGTTTCTACATTTCGATGCAAAAGCTTCCTATCGTCGGGTCATTTCTTAGTAATAGTGTCAATTTAGTGAGTTGGGTTTAATGTTAAATTGCTTGGATCTTAGATATATTTCTAGGTAAATTGGCAATTTTGATAAAAAAAAGTTTTGAATTTCCATGTTTATCATAGGCAAAAAGTATTGCTCTTGTCTGTGAAGTGGATTCAAATTCAAATTACACAAATGTTGGAATGTTGGTCAAATCCATTACACAGTCCAGATACTAACATAAATATTTTATCAGAAACATTTAGCTTATTTAATGGGTATTGAATTTGGATAGTCATAATCTGGATAAAACAGTATACCTAAAGAACAGTTTTTTTTAGGTGGTTTAGTGAGAGAATGCAGTATCGTGTTTCACAAAAAGGCCCTTTCAAAAAATGGCCATCGAGCGTCAAGAAATTGGAATATGAATAGGCCATCAATCTCCTTGAGGCTTTTCCACGATTCAAGAAAATCATGGTTGATTTTCAACCTTGCTAGAACAGGATTTATGCAAGTCAGTGTTTTGTCACAGAAATGTTGTAACATTGTGTAAGTAAGTATACATGCATAAATCATTTTGATTGTCCAGTGTGGACTTTCAACAGAAATTCCAAATTTCTCTCATTATAAAATAGTAAGCAGTTCGAAATGAACAATGACATTGGAAGTCAATCTCAAATCTCCAACACCAGTTAAAGTTTAAGATTAAATTACAACTTTGATTTCGCTCCTCTGTAATTAGTGTCAAAGATTCTGAGAGAATATCTCAGAACCTGAGTCGGGCTGTTGCAATCTGAATGTATCCTGTCAGCTGCACTGAGGTTTAAGAAAAATGCCACGCATACAAAATGGGATCACTGGGTTTTTTCATCTAACTATTCTTACCACAAAGTGCCAGTGGATAAGTTAATTTTCCCTTCTTTATGACGGAGTATACCATCAGCTGGAATACTGTGAGAGGTAGCTGATCTTTCAATTTTGTAATGTTTACTCTGTCTTATTTTAGAAGACCTTGGCATGGCTAAGTAATGGATGTTGCTAGCTTTAAGGGGAGGCCTGAGTCCCAGAATGGTTTTTATCCCACTGGTGTTCTGCACACTTCAGCTCATCAGTTATTACTGAACTTGAGAACATGATATGCATGCTATCTTGTGTGGTGATTGTAACAAGGTCAGCCAGGTGGACCTCATATAACATGAGTTCCCTGATTGGACCATGTTACCAGCCCAAATCAGGGAGCCCCGGTTGACAGATAAGGACAAAAGTGTCAGACATCCTGTCTATTCTGAGAGAAGGCCCTGAGGGAGCTTGATCAGTATTAAGGACTCTCCATGTGGAAATAAAGAGTGACTTGCTGATGGGTAACTGGCCTCTGTGGAGTTATTTCAGTTGATAATCTTGGGAAGCAATCTTTTTTTTAATTCTCCAGAGTTTGAGTTCATATCATAAGACTTTTCTTGTTTTCCATTGACCAGGGAGAGGAGTTATGAACAGACTAATGAACTTCGAATAAATTAGAATAACCAACACTATTTCTAATGCAAACCTCTGTGATATACTCTGAATGGTTGTGTTCTATACCTAATAAGTTATTTTCTTACTGGCTGACTCTGCAAACTGTTTTTCATGCAAAGTCAGATAAGATGCTGTTTTATAATGACTGTGGCAGGTAATATGTAATGTAATATTTTGTTAAGCAGGTGTTTAACTCGTCATGTCAAGTTTGGTCCCACATGGAAATGTAAGACGAAATTGCACATTCATGGTTATTGAGGGAAAAATAAAGATTAGCAGGGTCTATAAAATCTAGTTTAAAGAAATGGATAACTGGCCTTCTCTTTTTCAATAGATGTAGTTCTTTAAAGTATGATGAGTAGAGTGTGACATACATTATTGACTTAAACCATCGCAGAGAATCACCTGCTGCAGTGCTTGTGGTAAACAAGGCAATAAATAACTTAAGGCCATTACCCTATTCACTCGTTAAAGTGCAGCAGTGTATAACCCAGTGTGTGGTTTTTTTAAAGATACAAAGGATAATTGTTGGGTCCTTTCTTAGTTAACTTGAAACGGCCTATGCCTCGCCAGATATGTCTTGAGAGTCCTGTTCCTGTCCTTAATGTCTGATGATGCTTCATCCCAAGCGGGTTTCTTGCAGATTTAGTCATTGCTGGCTTGCCATTGTCTTCCACTCTCAGGGATGGAGGAAGGGGTAAGGTCGCAAGTTTGTCTCAGCCAGAACAGGAACCAAATAGGTGCTGCTGATGTTTTTCGGAACCACACACACTGGCCATCTAGACAACTGAGCCCTACTTGCCAAATGCCCAGATCAGTTTCTATCCATACTAGCTTTCTTTTTCACATATAACATTTTTAAAAATGTCTGCTGAATTCATTTAGGAAGTGTTTTTTTTGTTCAAAATGGTGATTCTATGTAATTTTTAAAATGCTTTTTAAACTGACCTAGATTTGCATGTGTATAACAACTTCCATATATATAGCACCATTTAAGGAATTAAAAGTTCAAAAGTGTATCACAGGAACAATCGGATAAAAAATATGATGCAAATCCTAAAATTGACAAATTTGGGCAGATGATAAAATAGCTTGATCAAACAGCTAGGTTTAAAGAAGCATCTTTGATGTGTAAAGTGAGGTGGGGAGGCAACGAGATTTTTTCAGGAACTGTGGAGCTTAAAGCCTTGGCAGTTGAAGGCACAGCCATCAATGGTGAAATGATTCAAAATAGCAATGCTCAAGTTGCCAGAATTACAAGGATGCAGACGGTTCTGGAGGTGGTCATGATTACAGACCTAGGAAGGTGTGAAGCCATTAACTGATTTGGAAACAAGGACGAGAATTTTAAAACAAGGTATTGCTTAGCTGGGAGCTAATATAGCTTACTGACTAGAAGGGTGATGAGTAAATCAGACATTATGCGAGTTAGGACATAAACAGTCAACCTTTAGATTGCCTTGGGTTTAAGGTGGGTGGACAATGGAAGTAGACAATGTATGATGAACAAATTTCACAGCTTTTTAGATATGTACATTAACCTCCCAGTTACTGATCTTTTAAGTTGGATGATATATATTTGGAAGTTGGTATCTGTTAAACTAGCTGCTTCCACCTTACAGCAAATTAAAATCTAACTCAAAAATGCAAGGGAGTTGTAGAAGTATAACCTTAATATTCATTAATGAATGTGCTTTTGAGGGATGGCATCACTTGCACAATTGCACAGGCTTCTCCAATTAAATTACTGTCTTTTAATAACTCCCAGGTCTCCTCTACTGTGAAGATATCTAGGCTTGGTATAGCCAACTATTTATCCTCAAGGCAAGAAAGATAGTTCGGAATTGATGCTGCTAGTAATTTTATCTTTTATCTCCTTTTCCAGTGAACTTGTTCCTCCACAGAAACAGATGAACTGATTTATAATTGTGTGTGAGACTTTACTTTCTGATACAATGTTAAGGTTAAGAGTAGAAACAAAACAGGAAAATAATGCACCTTTATGTTATGATTAACTATTAAATTGATCATTGGCAAAAGCCTGTACTGGGCAGCCAATCACATCAACAGAAAACCAGGCACAGCTATTTTGAGGTTAATTTCCTTTAGTAGTCACCACTTAGAATGTTAATGGGGAAACAAATACTTCAATCCATTTTTAAAATATTGCACAAAACTATACATCATAAGGCTTAATTGTGAGATTGTCAATTTTGTGTGTAATTTGTCAGGAACTAAATAGTCTGTACAGTGATATTTTCAATGGATCCTTACTTTTTCATAGTACTTTATCTCGTAGTCCAGAATGACTCCATTTGGATGCTCAGGCTCCGGCCATGACAGACCAATACTGTTCTGGGATGCCCAATCTTTCCTCAGAAACCCAATCAGAGAGGGAGCTGAAAGGACAAAAGTTTCTGTAAAAATATTCATAGGGAAAACCAGCTCAAGTGAATCTTTGGCTTTTGGATCAGTTTAGCAGCAGTTGTCAAAGTGCTATAATGAAACATGCTATTGTGGTTATTTCAATTTCACAGGTGGACACCCTTAGCCTCTTCTGTTAACCACTGTTTTTGAACTTCATTGCTGTGCTTGGCCAATAACTCCCTTGACTCTAGTTCCATCAATGAATCTAAGTGGTTCATTGACAACAGGTCAGAAACAGTGCTGCATGAGTGATGGGGCATTACTTTACTTGTTTGTGCTTAATCGAAAGTACGGCCACCGAGCTTTGTTTTCTCCCAATATAGCTTTGTGTGGAGCTGGCAGAAAGATACTGTCCCAATTATTTCCAAAACGAAGCAAGCATCCATCATAAAATTAAGCTAAACATTTATGCCAACTATTCTGTTCTTGCAAAAAAAATCATTTTTGGGATGTGGATGTTGCTGAAAAGAAACGTATTCTACTGCCCCTTGCTCTGGACGAATAGTGATGGGTCTTCTGAGTGAACTGCGTTAGTGATTTTATTTAACTGAGTAGGTTGTTAGTTCACTTTAAAGACAATTAAGAAATAACCATGCTGATACGGATGTAGAATCACATAAAAGATCCAACTTGGTAAGAACAAGTTTCCTTCAAATTGAAGGATACTTTTACAGAAGTCTAATAGGTTTATGCTACTACATACCACAAGGTGCAAGCCAAGGTTTTATGGAAAAATACCACAGATACAGCATACATTAGTTCATTAAACACTGTTACTATGATTGTGAGGAGACTTAGATATCTAAGTCTGCACTCCACAAGGTCCTAAGCTAGATTCCTTATCCCCGTTCAAACCTGCATCACATCAACACATTGGATGGAGTTAATGTAGTCTTCAACATTAATCCTTTCAGAATCATTATCTAATATACCAGTCTCTATATTACATGTTGTCACTACAGAATTAGAAAATGATATATATAAAGAAATGACACATTTGCAGGCAGTGCATTCAAGATCACCACAACTCACTCTGTAAAAAACAAAAGTCTCTTTTAAGCTGCTGTAGGAGCAGACACAGCTGTTCTGACATGTGTTTGTATATTAACAGGACAAGGTGAAAAATCTGTTTCTTAAGCATACAGATTTCCCCTGAACCCTACTGATAGTCGAATATAACACCAGGCCTCAATTAAAGTACAACTCTGGATAACAACATGTTAGGGAGGATTTCGGGGCTTTGCAGAAGGTGGAGACAAAATTTAGAGCAAGTTTCAGGGATTATTCCTCAATTCAATCATTTGGAGAAAACAGAAAAGCTCACCTTGTTCTGGAGAGAAGGTTAACAGGAAATTTGATAAATGTGCTCAAAATAATTAACAGTTTTGAATGAATAAGTAGGGCAAAAATGTTTCCAGCAGGAGAGGAACTAGTAACCAGACAATTCCAATTTAAGGTCAGCAAAAGAAGTAGGGATGACATGAAGAGAGTTTTTTTTAATAGAGTGAGATGCTGTGATCTGGAATGCACTACCTACAAGGACTGTGGAAACAGGATCAGCCATAATATTCAAAAGAAAATTGAATTAGTACTTAAAGGGAAGGATTGATAGGGCTATGGTCAAAGAGTAAAGGAGTAGAACTAATTGGATAGCTTTACCAAGGAGTTGGCACAGACACAATGACCTCCTACTGAGTTGTATCATTCTATTAGCACACTAGGCATTGCTGGGACATAGATAACAACCATTATGTAAACAATCAGTGGCTTTGAGATGTGTGCACATCAGCAGTTGCTAAAGAAAATCTGCATTATTAAAATTTTCCAACAATACCTGTAGTGGAAGTCTGTCAGAATGTCCTGATGAGTAATTGAACATAATGGCTGTAAAATTGTTAATAGCAGTGACATTATCTGGATAGCATTGTTATGTACTCATTCATCCTCAACTTGAAATGTTTTGAGAACTCTGTTTACTATCAGTCTTAGCTGACAAACACTAGCAAAGGATTTAAACTTTCTATGCTGTACTGACGCAAACTTCATGATGCACCTCTCTGGCCACACCTGTCTGTATCAGGCTCTTGCAATCTTTCATTTTCCCCAACAGCTGATTTAAGCAGGAGTGAGAAAACAGCATCTGTTGGATATTACTGCAGCAGAAATCATGCTGAGACTTAATCATTTTAATGTATTTAAGATTGGATACTCTGCCAGCTGAATATTACACAAAGAAAAACCATTAACATGGAAACTGATATTCTGCTTCCACATCCTGCTTCATCTGGGCAACAAGAGTCAAGTGCAATTGGGGTCAGATAGAAATGCTGGGTGGAGATCACAATCAAATCAGCAAAGATCTTTGAATCACGGAGCGGGATCAAAAGATGGATAGTGTAGGGGATTAAATGTGGGTGAGATGGACACAATGTAGGGGAATGGTTTGTAGGTAAGGTTGATAGACTGTAGGTGTGTCGGAGTGTGTGTTTGAGACTGATAAACTGTGGGGGTATAGGAGTGTGTGTTTGAAATTGATACATTGTTGGGGTGTAGGAGTGTGTGTTTGAGATTGATACACTGTGGCGGTGTAGATTGATAGACTGTGGGGGTGTAGGAGTCTGTGTTTGAGATTGATAGACTGTGGGGGTGTAGGAGTCTGTGTTTGAGATTGATAGACTGTGGGGGTGTAGGAGTCTGTGTTTGAGATTGATAGACTGTGGGGGTGTAGGAGTCTGTGTTTGAGATTGATAGACTGTGGGGGTGTAGGAGTCTGTGTTTGAGATTGATAGACTGTGGGGGTGTAGGAGTCTGTGTTTGAGATTGATAGACTGTGGGGGTGTAGGAGTCTGTGTTTGAGATTGATAGACTGTGGGGGTGTAGGAGTCTGTGTTTGAGATTGATAGACTGGGGGTGTAGGAGTGTGTGTTTGAGATTGATACACTGTGGCGGTGTAGGAGTCTGTATTTGAGATTGATAGATTGTGTGGGTGTAGGAGTGTGCGTTTGAGATTGATACACTGAGGGGGTGTAGGAGTCTGTGTTTGAGATTGCTACACTGTGGCGGTGTAGGAGTGTGTTTGTGAGATTGATAGACTGTGGCGGTGTAGGAGTCTGTGTTTGAGATTGATAGACTGGGGGTGTAGGAGTGTGTGTTTGAGATTGATACACTGTGGCGGTGTAGGAGTCTGTATTTGAGATTGATAGATTGTGGGGGTGTAGGAGTGTGCGTTTGAGATTGATAGACTGTGGCGGTGTAGGAGTGTGTGTGAGATTGATAGACTGTGGGGTTGCAGCATCATAGAACTGAGATGCATAGAAGGAGGCCTTTCAGTCTATCATGTCTACATTAACTCTCCGAAAGAGTACAAATACTTTTCTCTTGGCCTTTTGCCCCTTCCCTGAATATTGTTTCTATTTAAACCTTCATCTGGTAGCCTCTTGAATGCCTCAACTGAACTTGCCTCTACCACAGTTCCAGGCAGTATGTTTCAGTCCCTAACAATTCACTGTGAGTGTCACATCGTCTGTGCTACCTTTACAAATACCTTAGATCTTCGCACTCTCATTTCCAATCCCTTCTTAAGTTTGAACAGTTTCTCTCTATCTACTTTGTCCAGCCTCACACATGATTGTGAAACCTTTTATCAAATCTCTTAGTTTTAGGAGTTCTGAACAGGGTCACTGGATTAGAAACGTTAACTCTAGCTTTTCTCCACAGATGCTGCCAGACCTTTTTCCAGCAATTTCTGTTTTTGCTTCTGATTTCCAGCATCCACAGTTCTTTGTTTTTGTGTTCTTTTCTTAGCCTTTCTGTTTCTAAGGTAAACAGTCCCAACTTTTCCAAACTATCTACACAGCGAAGTGCCTCATCCCAGGAATTTCTTCCTTGCTTGCTCCAACATCTTCACATCCTTCCTAAAGCTTATTAGCTAAAGTTTCACACTGTATTTCAGCTGAGGTCTAACTAGTTTTAATTCTGCAAGATGGTGGCAGGGCTTGTCCACTTCAAGCAATTCTCTTTTCTTTCTCCTTTTCTCGCTTTTTAAAAATGCTTTAGCTTGTTTTTTCAGTTCAGTCATGGAGGCAGCGGCTGAGGGCCCAGATAGGTCTTTGGTAAGAGGTGGTAAGTGTAATACCGCTGTGGCTTCTTCAAGGTCTGGAGCGTGGAATAGGCTTGGGGCTCGGTGTGATACCAGATTGGGATTCTGGCAATCTGCAGCAAGGTGGCCAGTGAGCCCGGATGGTGGTCAATGGTGAGGTATCTGGCCGCTTGTCAGCATGTGCCTGGATATTGTCCAGATCTTGTTGCATTTGAACATGGACTGCTTCAGTATCTGAGGAGTTGTGAATGGCGCTGAACATTGTATAATCATCAGCAAACATCCCCACTTCTGCCCTTATGATGGAGGGAATGTCATCGATGAAGCAGCAGAAGATGGTTGAACACTAAACCGAGCAACTCTTGCAGAGATGTCCTGGAGCTGAGATGACTGACCTTCAACAACCACAGCCACCTTCCAATGTGATTCCTGTGGAACTCAGCTACAAAGCTTCCCCTTGCTCAAAATGTATCCCTTCACTATTTGTTTTTGTTTCCTATTCCCTCAGTCAATGTTGTATCCATATTCATTCTATGAACTATAACTTTTCTCACAAGTCTGTGTTGCACTGTATCAAAAGCCTTTTAGAAGTCCATTTACACCACATTAACAGCATCATTTTCATTAACTTCCTTGGTGCCTCTTGAAAAGACTTTAGCAAATTATTTAAACATGATTTTCACATAAGAAATCTGGCTGGCTCTTCCTAATTAAGCTACAATTTTCCATGCAATCATTAAGTCAATCCCAAATAATTGTTTTAAGAATTTTCCTCACCATCGAAGATAAACTGACTGATCTATAATTGATTTGGAGGTACTGGTGTTGGACTGGGGTGTACAAAGTTAAAAATCACATAACACCTAGTTAAAGTCCAACAGATTTATTTGGAAGCACTAACTTTCGGAGCACTGCTCCTTCATCAGGTAGTGTTGTATGATTTTTAACGATCTATAATTGCTGAGCTTATTCTTGCAATATATTTTAAACAAGGGTGTTACATTTGCAATTGTCCAGTTCTCTGGAACCATTCTTGAGGAGATTGAAAATAATCCCCACTCTCTCTAATATTTCCATTCTCACCTCGATCACATCCATTGCCTCCACTTGTAAATCCCCTTGGCCCTACTGCAGCACTGCACATGTATTGTGATAGAATATTCTCCTGAACACAATTTGGGAATGCTTGCTCCTTGCTGTTCTTCACAGCAACACTGTCCCAGTCTACATTCAGGTAATTCAACAAACCCATTATAAATGCTCAATGATATTTGTGCCTCTCTTTAATTTCCTTGCAGATTTGTTTCTTTAGATCCTTTCCAAAAGTTAGCAGTCTGTAGAATATACTAAGTAATGTCATTACACTCTTTTTCTTACTTCTAGCCAAATTGTATCTATCCTTAAACACTCTTGGAACCTTCTCTTTCTAGAGCACGGCAATGCTCTCATTAACTCAAAGCGCTGCTGCTCCTCCTTTTCTCTTTTCCTTTTTTTTTTGGAACACACAGTGACCAAAAATATTTAATACCCAATCCAACTTTTCCTTGAGCCATATCTCTGTTATAGCCACAATATTACTCTACATAGCAATCAGCATCTGTATTTCCCCAATATTATAAATCATACTCTGTGCATTCACACACATACAGTGAACCCCTGGATTTATATTTCATTTCTGAGAAGCCCTATGTTTACAAGTGGAGGCAATGGATGTGACCGAGGTGAGAATGGAAAAATTAGAGGGAGTGGGACTTATTTTCAACCTTTGTAAGAGTCAGGAGTGGTTCCAGAGAACTGGACAATTACAAATGTAACACCCTTGTTTAAAAAATGTTGGAAGAATAAGCTCAGCAATGATAGATCTTTAAAAATCACACAACACCACCTGATGAAGGAGCGGCACTCCGAAAGTTAGTGCTTCCTATTAAATCTGTTGGACTTTAACTTGGTGTTATGTGATTTTTAACGTTGTACACCCCAGTCCAACACCGGCACCTCCAAATCAATTATAGATCAGTCAGTTTATCTTCGATGGTGAGGAAAATTCTTAAAACAATTATTTGGGATTGATGGTGAGGAAAATTCTTAAAACAATTATTTGGGATTGACTTAATGATTGCATGGAAAATTGTAACCCTGAGTATCAAGGACCATTCAGTCGATGTGGTTGACTGCTGCTGATTGGACTACCATTCATACACTCATGGCGCACAGCCAAAGTTTCTCATTGCTCCTTACTATGCACAAGACTGACTTAGACTTAAATTACTTTGCTCTGTTCATGTAGTAATTGTGCACAAATGATTCTCTAATTTCTGGCTGTCACTTCAGATTTCACTGTTTCTCTGAGTGTGTATTGTCTGCCTGCAAAACTTTTTCTTTCATAATAATTTCCTCAAGCAGGACCACCTATGTTAATTAGAACTGTAAGACCATAAGACATGTGAGCTGAGGCCGTTCAGCCCCTCCAATCTACTCTGCCATTCAATGAGATCATCTATGATCTAATAATCCTGTCAACTCCAGTTTCCTGACTTTACCCTATAATTTCCTTGCTTATTAAAAATCTGTCTATCTCAACCTTGAATACATTTAATGACCCAGCCTTAATAGCCCTCTGGGATAAAGAATTCCATAGATTCACAACCTTCTGAGAAAAGAAAGTTCTTATCTCTGTTTTATTCAGAGGTAATACCCATTGGTCCTAAATTCTCCCACAGTGAGAAACAATCTTTCTGCATCTAATCTGTCAAATTCCCTGAAAATCTTGTAAATTTTAAAAAGGGAACATCTCATTCTTTTAAACTCGAATAATTACAGGCCCAATTTGCTTAACCTTTTCTCATAAGAAAGCATTTGCATACCCAAGAATTGCCTAGTGAACTTTCTCTGTACTGCCTCTAATGGCAGTACACCCCTCCATCATTATGGTACACAAAGCTGTTCACAGTATTTCAGCTGTCATCTGATTTTTGCCGTGTATAGTTGTAGCAAAACCTCTTTATTTTTTATACTCCATTTCCTTTACCTTCTCCTACTAAACCTATCTGCTAGCTTTGAGATTTATGCACAGATTTACAATTTCCTTTGGTCTGTAGCTTTCTGCAGTCTTTCTCTATTTAACTAACATTCAGCTCATCTATTCTTCTTTCCAAAGTGCATAACCTCATATTTTCCCACATTAAATTCCATCTGCTAAGTTTTAACTCACTCACTTAACCTGTCTATATCCTTCTTTAGTCACTTTTTGTCATCCTCACCACTTGCCTTCTCAAATATTTTTGGTCACTCCTAACTTGGATATAGTACAGACACTTTAGTAATCTAAGTCATCAATATATATTGTAAATAACTGGCTCAGCACGGATCCCTGTGGCACTCCACTAGTGACAGGTTGCCACCCTGAAAATGCCCCCCTTATCCCAACTCAGTCTCCTCTATTAGTTAGCTAATCATATGCCCTGACACTATCCTGTCCCCCTAAGTCCAGGAACTCCCCAATTATGTTCAGGATACCACACACGCTCTTCACCTCCTACAAGATCTTTGTTTCCCCTGCCCCCAATGCCTCATCTTCACCATGGGCATCCAGTCCCTGTACACATCCATCCAACATGACGAAGGCCTCTAAGCCCTCTGTTTCTTCCTCTCGCACCATCCCAATCAGTACCCTTCCACTGATATCCTCATCCACCTGGCTGAACTGGTCCTCTCCTTTAACAATTTCTCCTTCTAATCCTCACATTTCCTCCAAACCAAACGGGTAGCCACGAGCACCTGCATGGGACCCAGCTATGCCTGTCTCTTTGTCAGGTACATGAAACAGACTTGCTTCCGTAGCTACACCAGCACCAACCCCCACCTGTTCCTCTACTACTTCAATGACTGTATTGGCACTACATCATGCTCCCACAAGGAGGTTGAACAGTCCATTAACTTCATTAACACCTTTCACCCCAACCTCAAATTCACATGGACCATCTCAGATCCACCCCCCATCCCCGCTTCCTGGACCCGTTCATCACTGTTTCTGGCGACCAACTAACCACATACATCTACTACAAGCCCACTGATCCCACAGCTACCTAGATACATCTCCTCCCACCCCACCTCCTGTAAAAACACCACTCCTTATTCCCAATTCCTCCGCCTCTGCCACATCTGTTCCCAGGATAATCAATTCCACCTTAGAAAATCCCAGATGGCCTCCTTCTTAAAAGATTGCAATTTCGCCTCACACATGGTCGACAATGCCCTCCAGTGCATCTCCTCCACTTTCCGCACCTCCACCCTCAAACTTCATCCCTCCAACTGCATCAAGGACAGAAAGCCCCTCCACCAGTCCTCACCTTCCACCCACCAACCTCTGTATACACCTCTGCCACTTCCGTCATCTACAAATGGACTCGACCACCAGAGATATATTTCCTCCCCACCCTATCAGCGTTCCATCTGTGACTCCCTTGTCAGATCCACAACTTCACCAGCTCACATTCCACTTCTGGCACATTCCTCTGCCACTGCAGGAAGTTCAAGACCCACGCCCGCACCTCCCTGCTCCCCGCTATCCAAGGCCCCCAAGGATCTTTCCACATCCGACTGAAATTTACCTGTACCTCCACCAATGTCATCTACTGTATCTGTTGCACACAATATGGTCTCCTCTACACTGGCGTGGGCGGCACGGTGGTTAGCACTGCTGTCTCACAGCGCCGGAGACCCGGGTTCAATTCCCACTTCAGGCGACTGACTGTGTGGAGTTTGCACGTTCTCCCCGTGTCTGCGTGGGTTTCCTCCGGGTGCTCCGGTTTCCCCCCACAGTCCAAAGATGTGCAGGTCAGGTGAATTGGCCATTCTAAATTGCCCGTAGTGTTAGGTAAGGGGTAAATGTAGGGTATGAGTGGGTTGCACTTCGGCGGGTCAGTGTGGACTTGTTGGGCCGAAGGGCCTGTTTCCAAAATGTAATGTAAGGTAATCTAATCTAATCTAATCTAATCTAATTGGGGAGACAGGGCGCCAACTTGCGGATGTTTTCAGAGAACATCTCTGGGACACCCGCACCAAACAAACCCACCGCCCCGTGGCTGAACACGTCAACACCCCCTCCCTCTCAGCCGAGGACATGCAGGTCCTGGGCATCCTCCATCACCAAATCCTTACCACCGGACGGCTGGAGGAAGAACACCTCATATTCCGCCCTAGGACTATCCTTGCGTGAAAAGGTTGCCCCTTAGGTCTCTTTTATATCTTTCCCCTCTCACCTTAAACCTATACTCTCTAGTTCTGGACTCCCCGACCTCAGGGAAAAGACTTTGCCTATTTACCCTATACATGCCCCTAATAATTTTGTAAACCTCTAAGGTCACCTTTCAGCCTCTGACGCTCCAGGGAAAACAGCCCCAGCCTGTTCAGCCTCTCCCTATAGCTCAAATCCTCCAACCTTGTAAATATTTTCTGAACCCTTTCAAGTTTTGCAACATCTTTCCAATAGGAAGGAGACCAGAATTGCATGGAATATTCCAACAGTGGCCTAACCAATGTCCTGTACAGCCGCAACATGACCTCCCAACTCCTGTACTCAATACTCTGACCAATAAAGGAAAACATACCAAAAGTCTTCTTCACTATCCTATCTACCTGCGACTCCACTTTCAAGTAACTATGAACCTGCACTCCAAGGTCTCTTTGTTCAGCACCACTCCCTCGGACCTTACCATTAAGTGTATAAGTCCTGCTAAGATTTGCTTTCCCAAAATGCAGCACCTCGCATTTATCTGAATATGTGAGAGAGTAGAGTGTGAAGAGGTCAAACTTTTAGTGAAGCAGTAAAATTTGGAGATGGAGAACAGTGCAGTTAAATGTGACCTGTCCACTTTGCCAGAAGAGAAAAGCAGTATAATATTTAAATGGTAAAGGGATTATAGACCTCTCCAGTGCAGAGAGAACTGGGTGTCCTAGTAATAAAATGCTAGCATGCAGGTTTTGCAAATGATTAGGATGGCAAGTGAAATGGTGGCAAAAATAAAAGCAAAATTTTACAGATGGCGGAAAAGCCCAGCAAATGCTAGAGAAACTCAGCAGGTCTGGCAGCATGTGCAGAGTGAATTCAAGTTTTCAGTTCAATATGACTCTTCTTTGGAACTGGAATATCAGGCTTTAATACAAGGGTGGCACGATGGCTCAGTGGTAAGCACTGCTGCCTCACAGCGCCAGGGACCTGGCGATTCCACCCCTGGGTGACTGTCTGTGTGAAGTTTGTGCATTTTCCCCATGTCTGCATGGGTTTCCTGCTCTGGTTCCTCCCACAATCCAAAGATGTGCAGGTCAGGTGAATTGGCCATGCTAAATTGCCCATAATGTCCAGGGATGCCTAGGTTAGGTGCATTAGTCAGGGGTGAATATAAGGGAATGGGTCTGGGTAGGTCCCTCTTTGGACGGTCAGTGTAGACTCATTGGGCTGAAGGGCCTGCTTCCACACTGTAGGGGCTCTATTAAAAAAAAGTGGAATAGGATGTGAAAATAGTGAGGTTCTAGTCCAGTCGTACAGAATTTTGGGAAGTGCATATCAGGAGTATGGTGTATAACTTAAGAAAGGATGTAAATACTTAATAAATAGTTCAAAGAAGGTGCTTTCTGGGATGGGGGGTGGGTGTTCTTTTATGAGGAAAGGTTGGATAGGGTGGGCCTGCATGCAGTATAGTTTAGAAGCATGTGATCCTTCTGAAACACATAATATCCAGAGGGACTTGACAGGATGGATATTGAAAGGACATTTATTTGTAACAGGAAACAATAAAACTAAGGAACAAAGTTTAAAATAAGTGGTTTTCTATTTAAGATTGAGATAAAGGGATTTTTACTTTCTATCAGAGAGTGATTATTCTGTGGAATTCTCTTCTCCAAAGAGCAGGGGTAGTTGGGCCGTTGAATATTTTTAAAGCTAAGTGAGATAGATTGCTCATTGTTAAGGGAGCCAAAGCGGTTACAGGAAAGTAGAGCTGAGGCCACAATCAGATTTGCTATGATTGTATCAAATGGCTGGGCTGGATCAAGGGGCAAGAAAGCCCACCCTAATCCTTATTCAAATATTCAGATGTTCGTAGGAATACTGATAATAGTTAGCTGCTGTTCCACAGATAATCTGTCTTGTTCTATTCCTGGGTTGCACATTTGTGATCCAATCCTTTCCACTCACACTCATAACTACTTCAGCCTGATATACCTCCCACAGAGGCATGTTAGTCTGCAAGAACACTTCCTTTGAAGAAGCAAAGGATCTTCATCTCTCGTAATCACTGTATGTGTGGCCCTTATGTTACATCCCCATGACACTCTCAGATTTGTGAAAACACAATATCAAAGGATACAAAATAGGGAGGCCGGTCTAATTACAGTTAGTGGGTTATAATCCTCGAGACTCCCTCCCTGATTTTACTGTATATGTATCCACAGCACATGGACTGCTGCAGGGTAAGAAGGTAAAAACAATGACTGCAGATGCTGGAAACCAGATTCTGGATTAGTGGTGCTGGAAGAGCACAGCATTTCAGGCAGCATCCGAGGACAGGCAAAATCGACGTTTCGGGCAAAAGCCCTTCATCAGGAATAAAGGCAGAGAGCCTGAAGCATGGAGAGATAAGCTAGAGGAGGCTGAGGAAATGACCTGGGAGTTGCAATGAGAGAGAGACTCCCTGAGATTCTTGTAGAGAGAGGAGGAAAACTTCTTCAAGGCAGGCATCCTTGCAAGAGGATTCACAGTAGGGTTAAAATCAACGAGGTAAAAACAATGACTGCAGATGCTGGAAA
>NC_057721.1:36884488-36906095 GCF_004010195.1 Chiloscyllium plagiosum | reverse complement strand
GGGATGGCATTTTTGCAGGAGGTAGGGTGGGAAGAGGTGTAATCCAGGTAGCTGTGGGAGTCGGTGGGTTTGTAGAAAATGTCAGTGTCAAGTCGGTCGTCATTAATGGAGATGGAGAGGTCCAGGAAGGGGAGGGAGGTGTCAGAGATGGTCCAGGTAAATTTAAGGTCAGGGTGGAATGTGTTGAAGTTGATGAATTGCTCAACCTCCTCGCGGAGTGGTTCACCACTGACCTTTCCAATGGCAGTTAGTGCTGGGAAGTAAATGCTGCTCCAGCCAGTAATGCCCATATCCTGTGCAAAATGTCATAAAGTAGTTATTGCCAAAACAAAAAAAAATCTGCTGGAAGAAGAGGCATTAGACACAATAATCAGAAGAACAGAGCAGCCTGTTGGTGGGGGTAAGCTAGAGTCAAGAGAAGATTATTAATTCAAATAGGGAATCTAACAGTAAGCTAGAAGATAACCAATGCTGGGTCAGTTGAAATGCTCAGGACTACTGTCAACAGAATTCTATTTATTATTGTTAATAATAAAGTCTCCTCCACTTATCATCCAAAATTCAGGTTTAAATGAGCACTACTACAGTAGGGAAGCTCGGCTATGAAGATTTTGACTTGATAAATTAATTTTAAATCATTAGATTTCTATTCCAGCTCTAATGCCATGTCTTGCATGTCGTATCAGGCATTAAAGTGGTTTAAATGTTTAAACGAATGCCATGTATGCAGGATACTTTGCCATTTAAAACAAACCAAGGCAGGAAAAATGTACATTAATAACACACAGCTTTATAAATGAACATTGTTATTAGTACATGTCTGATTATAGCTGGCCATATGGATTTGGCTGTTTGCTGTCTGAAGTAAAAAGTAGCACTTTCAACTGCAATACTTCACAAATGCACAGGTTCAGAGTATATATAAGAACTCATCCCATTAGACAATGTATGCAGATCACTGAAACACAGCAACAATTTGTGAGGCACCCCAATTTTTCAAAGCCTTCATAAAATGGCAGGGAAATAAGCTGTAAAAGTGACATTAATTAGTAAGCAATATTCTCCTTTAAAAATACATCTCCCAATGCTCAAACAATCTGTATAAAAAGCTTGTTGCAGCATATTCCAACAACTCATAAAACTGTCTTTTTCCAGACTGAAACAGTTTATTTCTTATTTGTTGAATTAATCTCAATGCTGCATGCAAGCTCATAATTAATAATGCATTTAACTATAGTCAGGTGTGGCCTGGTCTTATCTGAGTCGAAGAGTAAATCTGCAGAAGCCTGATACAGGCTGAATGGAACCTGTGAATGGCATGGATTTATAGGTTTTAAAAATATATATATTTTAATACAAGATGTTAACAGGAGGTGTGAAGAAGAATTAGCCCTACCTCAGCCCTTTATTACATTATGGATGTGAATGACTCCTGACATGTCTTACTTCTGTTGGTAACTGATAACATTAATGTACAGTAATCACAACTAAACATTATTATACCAAAATCTTTGCACAGCCAGTAAGGAAAGGGAAGGATCTTTCACACAAGATTACTGCTGCAAATTATCTATTTGTAGTTGGCTGTGTACAGTATAGAACAGTAAATGAAGAGTACTATGTTAGCTGAGAGGTGGAAATGTATGTCTGGATTTTTGTTATTGTTTTAATTAGATGCATTGCTCAGACCACTGAGTATAGGATTTGGGTTGTTATGTTGCAAATGTACAGTACATTGGTGTGGCCACCTTTGGAGGACTGTGTACAATTCCATCGTCCTGTTATAGGAAGGATATTATTAAATTGGATAGGGTTCAGAAAATATTTACAAGGATATTGCCAGAACGGGAGGTTTGAGTGATAAGGAGACGTTAAATAGGTTGGAACTTTTTTCACTGAAGCCAATGAGGTTGAGAGGTGACCTCATAGAGGATTTTAAAATCATGAAAGGCATATCTCAGGTGAACAGCAAAGGTCTTTCCCCTAGGATAGGGGATTTCAAAACTATTATTAAAGTCAGAGAGGAAAGATTTAAAAGAGATCTGAGGGGCAACTTTCTCACACAGACAATGGTTCGTATGTGGAATGAACTATCAAAGGAAGTGGTAGATGCAGTAACAGTTACAATAGAGTCATAGAGTCATAGAAATGTACAGCATGGAAACAGACCCTTCGGTCCAACCCGTCCATGCCGACCAGATATCCCAACCCAATCTAGTTCCACCTGCCAGCACCCGGCCCATATCCCTCCAAACCCTTAATACAATTAATGCATTTCCCACACTTTCCAAAATTATAGATGATTTGTGCAAAAAGAATTTTATAGTAAAATAAATTAAAGGCTTCCATATTCAATATAAGTTATTACCTTGTGAGACTGTAGAGCCACCAACAAATTATATACAGATATGCAGTTCTTTTTGTAAAACAATCCAATTGTTGTAAACTTGTATTAATCTATTTGAGAGATTTCCTTCCTCTCCATCATTTTTTCAAGCTGACAAGGTAAGTTAACAGACAAGTATATGAATATGAAAGGTTTAGAGGATATTGGCCAAACACAGGCAAATGGGTCTAGTTTAGTTTGGGAAACTTGATTGGCATGGATAAGTAGGACTGAAGGGTCTGTTTCCATGCTGTATGACTCTGAGATATTTTGTCTTGCTGTGAAGACTGAGTGATCTTCACCTGAGTGACTGAGATAAAAGAATCAAGCAGCCTTGTGTAGTAAGTTCTGACTTCAATTAAACCCCAAAATATTACAATCCCACAAAATGTAATCACTATTTGAAAGAGAAACAATGAAATGAGTCACAGATGTTTATTACATACGACCAATTATTTACATGTATATAAATACTTTCACAGGATACACATACACCAACATTTGGATGGTACAGATCTAGGACTCACTGTGAGAAAGAGGTAGATTCACCAAAGATTCGGAAAGTGCTGGGATATGTACTTAAGTGTTGTAACTGGCAAGGCTTAGAGCCAAGAGCTGGAAAACTGGATTATTCTGGATGGCTACTTGTTGACTGGTACAGGGATAATGGACCAAAGGCCTTCTTCCACATTGCAAACTTGCATTTTTTATACAAACCAAGGGACAGAATGCTATATGTGCAGCTTTAATACTGGACTGCAAAACTAAGAATTGATTAAAGGGATAAACTGTCTTATGGTTTGTACACAATAGTGACAACAGCTAAAAATAAAAATCAATAGAACAGATTTTGCAACTGGTTATTCTGGGAATTCCATCTGTCTCAAAACACTTTCTCAAGCCTTTTAAGACGTGAAGCAAATACTTTGATTATCTTGATGTTCCTTGTTTTAGTCGATAAAACAGTTCTCTTTACCCCACTCTAAACTTTGCATCATTTGCAAATATTATTCTGTTGTTGGAAATGTCCGGCAGAATAATCAACATCCAATTCATTGCTTGCATATGTTTTTTTCCATGTCTAGGATCTAACTCAAAGGACAATTGCTTTGATTTCAAATGCCTCCTCCTTGCAGAGATAAACTAACTCCAATAGTTATTTCCCTGTAGTAAATAGTTTCATCTGGCAGAGTGTATGGTTAAGGTGAGCAATACCTACTGTTCAAAGGTAAAAAGAGCATACGTACCAATGTCAATAATGAAAGATGAGGACATAGCATCCATTAACAGGAAACATGGATTTGCAATTTAATTTTCTTCCATATTCCAAGGTTGAAAATATGTCAAAAAACTTGGGTTTTAAATCAGGGTTTAGTTTAGATCAGCATCCTAAGTGTATTTTTACTAATTAGCTAGTACTTCTTGAACAATGTAATTTGAGACAGACATGAGACACATTATTGATGGCGTTTTGATTGGTTCTTGGGAATTTGAGACAATTAGGGAAATGTAACAAATATTACTGTGCTAATGCTATAGTTAAATCATAACTTAATTTGCTTTTAAAGATTGCACTTCTGCATGGAAAGGTTTACTTATTATTTCATTTTGTTGAGAATTTTTCTGTTCAGCATATTTCATGATTTAGGATTTTAACCTTTCTCTGTTTTTCTTTCCAACCTTCACATTTTTCTACGCTGACCTGCATTTATTACATGTTCATCAACTCCAACTTCTCACTCTCTGTAAGCAATGTTCTGGATTCTTTCACACTATTAGTCACAGTTCTAATTTCTCGTCAGCAGAAAATTCTGACAGAACTTCCTCCATATATGGAGGGAAAAAAACAGCTCTCAACAGACATCCCTGAGAAATGCTAGTAGCTATGTCTTGTTAGTCAGATAATCATTCATTTACTCTTAATCTCAGTTTTCTGTCCTTTAGCCAAGTTGCCATTTCATCTTAAGTTACATAGTCATGGTTACAAACTAAAATATACAAACTTCATTTATAAATCTAAAATTCAGCACCATTTTGAAGTTTTCTTGTTGTACGAAGTATATATGGTGAAACTATACTTTGCAAGTTGAAAAATAGCATTGAATTAAAAATGTAATTTGTTGCATGGACCATCTGCTAACTGTTAATTGAACTCAAGTGAAAGCTTGTTACATGTAGAAAGTTTTTTATTGGTAAAATAAGTCAATGAATAATTTTCTGAGGTTCTAATGCACAGATGGTCTCAAACAACTTAATTTACAAAGTGTTAGTTAATTAATGAAAACGCCACATAGATAACTTTTGGATCTTTAACATCCAGCACTTGAAACACTATTGAACAGAAAATTCATCATTCAGCTCATCAAATAATGCAAAATCTGTGATGTTAGCAGTGTTTTGCATAATGTCACATCATTCTAATTCATTATCCTATTTTACACATTCTACACTTTTTCTATCCCTCACAGTAAAGTAGGTATTAATTGAATAATTGAACTTTCTTCTATAGTTCTTCTGTTGGTCATCAGTCAACTCTTAGAGTCATAGAGATGCACAGCACGGAAACTGATCCTTCGGTCCAACCCATCCATGCTGACCAGATATCCCAACCCAATCTAGTCCCACCTACCAGCACCCAGCCCATATCCCTCCAAACCCTTCCTCTTCATAGACCCATTCAGATGCCTTTTAAATGTTGCAATTATAGTAGCGTCTACCACTTCCTCTGGCAGCTCATTCCATACACATACCACCCTCTGCGTGAAAAATTTGCCCCTTAGATCTCTTTTATATCGTTCCCCTCTCACCCTAAACCTATGCCCTCTAGTTCTGGACTCCCCGACCCCAGGGAAAAGACTTTGTCTATTTATCCTATCCATGCCCTTCTATAAGGTCACCCCTCAGCCTATGACGCTCCAGGGACAACAGCCCCAGCCTGTTCAATCTCTCCCACCTCTCCCTATAGCTCAAATCCTCCAACCCTGGCAACATCCTTGTACATCTTTTCTGAACCCTTTCAAATTTCACAACATCTTTCTGATAGGAAGGAGACCAGAATTGCATGCAATATTCCAACAGTGACTGAAGCAATGTCCTGTATAGCCGCAACATGACCCCCCAACTCATGTACTCAATACTCTGACCAATAAAGGAAAGCATACTAAATGCTATCTTCACTATCCTATCTACCTGAGACTCTACTTTCAAATAGCTATGAACCTGCACTCCAAGGTCTCTTTGTTCAGCAACATTAGGACCTTACCATTAAATGTGCAAGTCCTGCTAAGATTTGCTTTCCCAAAGTGCAACACCTTGCATTTATCTAAATTAAACTCCATCTGCCACTCCTCAGCCCATTGCCCCATCTGATCAAAATCCCAATGTATTCTGACGTAACCTTCTTCACTGAGCACTGTACCTCCAATTTTGGTGTCATCTGCAAACTTAATAACTGTACCTCTATGCTCACATCCAAATCATTTATATAAATGACGAAAAGTAGTGGACCCAGCACCGATCCTTGTGGCACTCCACTGGTCACAGGCCTCCAGTCTGAAAAACATCCCTCCACCATCACCACCACCCTCTGTCTCCTACCTTTGAGTCAGTTCTGTATCCAAATGGCTAGTTCTCCCTGTATTCCACGAGATCTAACCTTGCTAATCAGTCTCCCATGGGGAACCTTGTCAAATGCCTTACTGAAGTCCGTAAAGATCACTGCTCTATCCTCATCAATCTTTGTTACTTCTTCAAAAACCTCAATCAAGTTTGTGAGACATGATTTCTCATGCACAAAGCAGTGCTGACTATCCCTAATCAGTCTTTGCCTTTCCAAAGATATGTACATCCCATCCCTTGGGATTCCCTCCAACTTGCCACCGCCAACATCAGGCTTACTGAGCTAAAGTTCCCTGGCTTGTCCCTACCACCTTTCTTAAACAGTGGCACCACATTATCAAACCTCAAGTCTTCTGGCACCTCACCTGTGACTACCGATGACACAAATATCTCAGGAAGAGGGGCAGAAATCACTTCCCAACTTCCCACAGAATTCTAGGATACACCTGATCCGATCCTGGAAATTTATCCACTGTTATGCATTTCAAGACATCCAGTACATCCTCCTCTGTATTATGGATATTTTCCCAAATGTCACCATCTATTTCTCCACATTCTATATCTTCCATCTCCTCTTCCATCAGTAAATACTGATGCAAAGTACTTGTTTAGTATCTCGCCCTTTTCCTGTGGCTCCATACAAAGGCAGCCTTGCTGATCTTTGAGGCGCCCTATTTTCTCCTTATTTATCCTTTTGTCCTTAATTTATTTCTAATAACCCTTTGGATTCTCCTTAATTCTATTTGCCAAAGCTATCTCATGTCCCCGTCTTGCCCTCCTAATTTCCCTCTTAAGTATACTCCTACTGTCTTTATATTCTTCTAAGGATTCAATCGATCTATCCTGTCTATACCTGACATATGCTTCCTTCTTTTTCGTAATCAAACCCTCAACTTCTTTAGTCATCCAGCATTCCCTATACCTACCAACCTTTCCTTTCACCCTAACAGGAGTATACTTTCTCTGGACTCTCGTTATCTCATTTCTGAAGGCTTCCCATTTTCCAGCCGCCCCTTTACCTGCGAACATCTGCCCCAATCAGCTTTTGAAAGTTCTTGGCTAATACAGTCAAAATTGGCCTTTCTCCAATTTAGAACTTCAACTTTTAGATCTGGTCTATCCTTTTCCATCACTATTTTAAATCTAATAGAATTATGGTCGCTGGCCCCAAAGTGCTCCCCCACTGACAGCTCAGTCACCCGTCCTGCCTTATTTCCCAAGAGTAGGTCAGGTTTTGCACCTGCTCTAGTAGGTACATCCACATACTGAATCAGAAAATTTTCTTGTGCAAACTTAAATTCCTCTATATCTAAACCCTTAACAATATGGCAGTCCCAGTTTATGTTTGGAAAGTTAAAATCCCTTACATAACACCCTATTATTCTTAGAGGTATCTGAGATCTCCTTACAAATTTGTTTGTCAATTTCCCTCTAACTAGGAGGGTCTGTAATACAATCCCAATAAGGTGATCATCCCTTTCTTATTTCTTTCTTTTACTGAATTCAAATTCCACCATCAGCTGTGGCAGGATTCGAACCCAGGTCCCCAGAACATTATTCTGGTTTTCTGGATTAATAGTCAAGAGATAGTACCACTAGTGCACTGCTTCCCTCAGTGATACACAGTAGATTCTATCTTTGTCGACAGGTGTTAAATGAAAAGTAAGGACATTTCTAGATCCCTTGGTCCTTGCTGAGGGGACTGAGGTCTACTGGAACAGTACAAGGATTCTAAAACAGCCCTGATGATGGTCGGAGCTGAAGAAGAGTCAGACCAAGCTCAAAACGTTAACTCAGTTTCTCTCTCCAGCCATGCTGCCCGGTCTGCTGAGTTTTTCCAGCATTCTCAGTGTTTGTCAGTTCATTTACTGACTGAAATTTATTGTAAGGTGCAAAACATTTCAGTGCTGCTTTGGGAAAATATATTTATTGGATGCATATGGCACTCGATGCATATTGGCTAGAAAATCAAGCATTTTTTCTTTCTACAATTTTTAAAGATGAAGTACACCCTTTCAACAGCATCAAATCTCCTTGCAATCTCTACCTTGTTTTTGTTGGTACATTAGAATTTTTTGGGCCATCGATAATTAAATACATTGACCATGATTACCTACAGTGTTAAACCCTTCCACTGGCAGAAATTGATAAATCAGAGCTTTGCTTCATCTAATAGCTTTAAAAGATATCCTAATATTTTTGAGGAATGGGTTGATTGTAGCTGTCCCAATGTTGTGACCATTTTAAAATGGCTACTGCCTTCGAGAAATGTTTATCTAGTTTAAACACTGTGTGTTTTGTACTTTGTGCTTTTTGAAAATAAAATGTGGACTGAAATGAAAAAGAACTTCTTTCTTATTTCTGCCTTCAGATTTCTGCTTTCCATCAACCTTGATCTGAAAGCAGTTAATTGCATATCGTATGTACATTAAAAAAAATTTGAACATTTGGAATGACTCTGGGAAAGGCAAGGCGCCATTTACAGTCGGCCATCCAGTAGGTTATAAAACGAGATAAAATTGACATATTAATTGATCAAGATTGCACTATCGGCAAATCACAGCAACAGAAGTCACTATTCCCCCTTTTCCTGCTCTGATGCGTCTAATTATAACAACGGTATTAATAAAGTTTGCTACCAGGTATCTGGAATGAAAATTCTTGCTATTGCTTAACAGGTGGCAGGTGGCTCACAGCTCATCTAGGTGATAGAAATGATTAACAATCATCACCAAGCTGTGAATTTTGCACATTTATAATCTGCTTCATTTTAGATTGTGATACGTCTTTAAGTACCATCGGCAATGATATCTTGGAAAGTTACTCCTTGCCTTGTTGTTGCCTCACTAACTGAAGACGGGTTTGTCAAGCGTTCTTGAAGAGTTTGGGAAGACTATTTTGTTTTAGCAATTCTATAACCAGAATCTTGCTAAAGCTAGATGAAGTATAATACCAGTTTTGAAGGTCACCAATTTTCTTCTCACTGTACTGTTCCGTGGGGAGAGATTAATATGGGGCCCTAAGCAGTAGTGAGCTAAAAGAGAAGGTTCAGAAGTTAAAGGGTGCAAATTATATAGACCAGGCATGGTACAGAACGAGGTAAGACTGATTAATTAAATTGCATTTATTTCATTGCAAGAGGCCTGACAGGAAAGGCAGTTGAACAAGGATGGGAACTTGGGACTGGGATTTCATAGCTATAACTGAAATATGGCTGAGGCAAACAGGACTGGCAGCTCAATGTTCCAGTGAACTGATGCTACAGGAAGGATAGAAAGGGAGGAAAGAGAAGAGGGGAGTTATGTTTTTGATTAGGGAAAACATCATGACTGCACTTGGAGAGAATATTCCTGGAGGATCATCCAGGGAAGCTAAATGGGTCGAACTGAGAAATAAGCAGGGCGTTATCACCTTGATGACATTCTACTATCGGCGTCCCCAATAGCAGGGAAGTTGAGGATCAAATATGTAGGGAGATCTCAGAGTTGTAAAAATAATAGAGTTGTAATGGTAGGGGATTTTAACTTTCCAAGCATAGAGGGGGACTGCCACAGCTTTAAGGGCTTGGATCCAGAGGAATTTGTTAAGGGTGCTCAAGAAAGTTTTCTTTATCAAGTCCTAGAATGGGGGAGTCCTAAACTAGAGGGTATAGGTTTAAGGTGAGAAGGGAAAGATTTTTAAAAAAGCCTGAAGGTTAACTTTTTCAAACAGAGGGTGGTGCATGTATGGAATGAGCTGCCTGAGGAAGTGGTGGCGGTGGAACAATTGCAACATTTAAAAGGTACTTGGATGGGTATTTGAATAGGGAAGTGTTTAGAGAGATATAGGCCAAATACTGGCAAATGGGGCTAGGTGACATTGGGATGTCTGGTCAGAATGGAGGAGTTGGGCCAAAAGGTTTGCTTCTGTGCAGTATGACTCCATAATATGTAGATGCCAATAAATATGATTTGCTGTTTTATATTAGATATACAGGCCAAGAAACAGGATCACACCTCAATTGGAGCAGATCAGGTGCAGCATTTGTTGCTTTCCTCATACAAGCCCAGTTCTAAATAGATCCACTGACTTCACTGTTGTGTTAGCAGCAGGTGTGGATGCCAGTTGTAGATCTGAAGACAGATTTTCAGTTGTTTGTGGGTAAGGTCACGAGCTTGGCTGACCTGGGTGGCAACCAAGGGGCTAAGAATGAAGCCAGTTGGAAGGGAAGAAAACAATGGCACACACTCCTATCCACTTGGCTTCATGTGAAGGTGAAGCATTTTATAGAAAAACTTTAACAATTTCATGATAGCTGCCTGCTGATCCTATATGCACCTTTGATTAGGCTGTACATGGCCCACAGGTCCAAGCTTGCTACATTGAAAGGAAATTAAATTGAGGTTTGGGTCTTAAAAGAATCATTAGACACTGAAATAGTATTTTTCAAGGACGCAAAAACCTATTTTCAATTGGTTCTTATTCACTAAAAACCTGCCAACTGAGGGCTCAGTTTGGGTGCCACGAGGAACACTCAACTCCCCACCTCATTGCAGCCTTGGCCTAACATGGACAAAAAACCCGAATGATAGAGATCGGTTGAGAGTGAATGCCCTTGACTTCAAGATGACAGTTGACCAAGTGTAGATTAATGGCAAACTTGAAGTCAGTGGGAATCAGAGAGAAAACATTCCCTGGCTGGAGTATCACTCTAGCACAAAGCAGTTTGTGATTATGGTTATTGGAGCCCCATCATTTCCATCCTAGTGCATTACTGCAGGATCTTCTTACAGTGGTGTTGAAGACCCAACTATTTTCAGCTGCTTCATCAAAGTCTTTCCTTCCTTCATAAAGTTAGAAATGGGAATAATAAGTGAGGATTGGGAAGTCTTCAACACCATTTGTAAGTTTGTATATAATGACAAAAGCTGAGTTGATATACTGAAATATGGACGACATCTAAACTCCATAAGCATTGATGACATTTGCACGATACAATCCTAAAAACTGACCATCTCCAACAAGAGAGTTTCTGGTATCTTCCCTTAACATTCAGCATTGAATTTCCGACCATCAACCTCTTGCGGTTCACCATTAATGTGAAATATAACTGGACCAAGTGCATTAAAACTGTTGCTATAAGCACAGGTCAGCACTTGACAATTCTCTGGTGAGTGACTTTTCCCGTCTTTCCACCACATACAGACATATCTAGATGAGCGCAACTCCAACATCACTCAAACCTGATAGCATCTGGGATAAAGCACTCTGCTTGATTGACACACAATCCATCATACTAAACATTCAATTACACGCAGCAGCAGTGTGTACCATCTGCAAGATACACATGGCTTCTTCAACAGGCACACCTAACTCACTGATCTCTATCATTTGGAAAGTTAAGGGCTGCAGATTCATGACAGTAGCATGTCATCTGCATTCCCTCCAAGTCGCACACTATTAAAACTTGGAAACATGTTATTATTCCCTCATCATCCCTTGCTTCAAAATTCTAAGCCCTCCAATTAACAGCACTGTTGGTGTACCCTTAAGAACATAGACTGCAGCTTTCAAGTAGGCAATTCACCACCTTCTGAAGGACAAGTCGGGATGAGTAATAAATGTTAAACATGCCAATGACCCCAATATCCCTTGACTCAATGAAAAATAAAGAGCACCATCAAGTTGCTCATGGGTAGGTTTTCACCTCAGTTATTGGGAAGAGGATAAAATGCATGTCCTAATTTGTGCACAGCCCAACTCCAAGATACTAGGTACTCCCCGTCAGGGAAATGAACCCTGGCCTCCCATGTAATAAATAGCGATACTAACCACTACACTAACAAGAAGTTGCTGGTCAAAGCTGTGGCCATGAGTATCCACGTGCACCCCAGTTATGCCTGTCTCTTTGTGGTACATGGAACATTTCTTGTTCCAAACCTACTCTGACCTAATCTATCAATTTTGTCTTCAGCACATTGATGATATCATCGGTGCTGCTTCCTTCTCTTGTCCAGAACTGAAAAAAATTATCAATTTCACTCCCTATTTCCACCCCGCTCTGACCTTCACCGGGTCCATTGCTGACTCCTCCTTTCTCTTCCTTGACATTTCCTTGTTTCCATTTCTGAGGATAGGCTGGCCTCCAATAACCATTACAAATCCACTGACTCTCACAGCTACCTTGACTATATATTCTCATTTCCCTCTTCCTGTGAGGACTACATCTCATTCTCCCAGTTTTTCCATCTCTATCATATCTGTTCTGATGATGCCAGCTTTGACAAGGGGGCCTCTAAAATTTCTACCTTCTTCCCCAACAGAGAATTCCTCAGCACTGTAGTTAGCAGGACCCTCAGCTAGGTCTGGCCCATCTCCCACACATCAGCCCTTACCCCTTCCATTCTCTTCTCTTCCACAATGGCAAGAGGATCCCCCTTGTCCCAACCCACCATCCCATCCCACCAGCATTCACATCCAAAGATCATTAATCACTGTTTCTGTCACCTGCGGCAAGATGCCATCACACATAATCCCCTCTCCTCCATTGTCAGCCTTTTGCAGGGAGTGTTCCCTCTGGGACATCCTGGTCCACTCCTCCTTCACTCCCAACATGTCCTCCCACCCACACAACACCTTCCGCTGCAATCACAGGAGGTGTAAAACGTGCTCATTTACTCCCTCCCTCCTCACTAAACCAGGCCCACACCCACCTTCCAGGTGAAGCAGTGATTATCTGCACTTCACTCAATCTAGTCTACTGTGTTTGCTTCTCACAATGTGCTCCCCTCCACACTGGGGACACAAAATGCAGACTGGGCGACCGCTTTGCGGAACATCTACTTTTGTTGTAAAAATTAGCCCGAGCTTCCAGTTGCCTGCCACTCCAACACACTGCCATGTTCCCACACCAACATAGGCCTGCTGCATTGTTTCAGCGAACCTCAGCACAAGCTCAAAGAGCAATATTTCATCTTCCACTTGGGGACCCTGAAGCCTCTAGAGCTCAACATCAAGTTCAATAACTACAGAACCTGATTCCATCAGGTTTCTGACCGACCCCATAGCCTGTTATGACCTGGGTTGCTTTTAGTACAGTTACCCATTCTCATGTACTCCGAGCTCCACTATCACATGATATGGGCTGCATTCAGCACAGCAATGCTATTTTGTCAGTTGTAGCTCTTCATTGTTATTTATTCAACATTTCACCTGTCTTGGCCTGCTATCCATAATCAACATTGGCATCAACATCAATTTCACCAGTTTCCATATCTCCCCTCCACCAACCTCTTCCCAGATCTAACTCTCCAACTCAGCATCACCCTCATGACCTGTCCTACCTGTCCATCTTCCTTCCCACCTATCTGCTCCACCCGCCCCACTGACCTATCATATTAACCCTAACCTGTATCCACTTCTCACCTTCCCAGCTACCAACCTCAGCCCCAACCTCCTATTTATCTCTCAGCCCCCTGCACATTCTTGATTGAAGGATTATGCCTGAAATGTTGACTCTCCTGCTTCTCGAATGCTGCCTGACCTGCTGTGCTTTTCCACACCACACTTTTCGACTCTGACCCTCTAGCATTTGCAGTTCTCACTTTCTCCTACCTGCTATTTGTAATGTCTGTGTGTACCCACCCCTGTCCGATTGCTCTCTCTGGGGTCTGCCACTACCTAACGCATGCACACACATATGCACATGCACACACAAAGATGAGTCATCAGACTCATAGAATCCTTACAGTGTGGAAAGAGGCCCTTTGACCCAACAAGTCCACACTGACCCTCCGAAGAGTAACCCACCCAGACCCATTCCCTATCCTTATTAATCTACATGTACCCTGACTAATGCACCTAACCTACACATCCCTGACTAATGCACCAATTTAGCATGGCCAGTTTACCTAGCCTGCTCATCTTCAGATTGTAGAGGAAACCGGAGCACCCGGAGCAAACTCACGCAGAAACGGGAAGAATGTACAAACTCCACTCAGACAGTTGCCCAAGGCTGGAATCAAACCCAGGTCCTTGGCGCTGTGAGGCACCAATGCTAACCGCTGAGTCACCGTGCCACCCCAAATGCTGACTCAAAAATGCAAACCCAAAAATGCAAACTCTGTATTCTTCCCACAGATGCTGCTAAACGTGCTGAAAATCTCCAGCGATTTCTGTTTTCATTTCACCTCAATTATGTTTGTTAAAATGCTCTGTCTGTACTCCAGTTCATGGATCATCCCCTCAGCCCTTCGTGGTGGTGCATTGGATGATAAGGAACTTAGTTCCTTCCCTCAGTCTGTTCTTTCTTCATATATTACACTTCCTACTTCACAGTTCCTCACCCGAGGACGCGTTATCATACTTTGCAGTATATTAATGATGCTATGTTGGCAAACATAACAGCCAATATGTATATATGAATGACCCAAAGTCAGCTATGAAATGGAGGACCAGTGTTTTTTGGTTGTTGAAGAACAAATTTTGGCCGATTTCTGGAAAATCTCCTCTGTTCCTTTTCAAGCAATGCCCTGAGATCTTTATTCCATCGACAGGCAGATGGCGCCTAGGTTTAACGTTTCATCATTATTCCATCTCTCTGTCCTAATCACGCCATCTCTCTCAATTACACTCACATATGACATATCATACAGTTTGTCTCCTCATGTATTTTTATAATGATGTGTTTTGGCTTGCATCTGCCTCTCCTCAATTGTTTTGCTGCAATCTGTTCCAGTCCAAGTGTCTGTTCTGATCTTCTCCATTATCTCTGTCCACAGTAGCCCCTTTTTCTTGAGCTCTGTCTGATGCCTGTCTCAATCAGAATGCCCCAGTGTGACCTTGTCACCATCTCCTGTCTTGTTTAGCATTGTGTGCCACTGCCCAAATTAGTTTGCCATTGGTTGGACAGTATTCACTGAACAACTGAGTGGAAAGATATATTTAGATGAAGAAAATGCTTGCATTTGTAGATGTGAAATTGAGAAGAATCTATTTAAGTGAAAGGAAAAAGATGCATGAAGACATTATTTTTCTTTACCAAGTTATGAAGATGCAAGCATATTTTCACAATTAAAGAAGATTGTATTTTATGAGCTAAAATAATAAAACTACAAAAAAGTCATATACACTTTATAAAATATATTAGGGGAGCTACCTTTTTAACTGATAACGAAGTTCAATATTAGTGCAAGCTGTTGACAATGACTGTGCAGTTGTCAGCTAAGGATATATACTGTGTAAATTTGCTCCTTTGTGATGTAACAGAAAAATTAGGTGGTTCTTATTTTCCGACAACCTGCCAGATAATAAAATATAATGGACTGAAATACTTTATTATCTTGAAACCTTTTCTGCTCAACTGTAATTTACTATTTGGTCAAAATTAATGTATAGATTATACAGAAATTATAAATGCTACTGCAGTACCCATCACTTTAAAAAAAAGTCACTGATGATCAATTTGACAGTTTCACATTGGTATCAGGGATTCACATTAAGTTTCAAAGCACTGATAGAATAGAACAGAATAGAATATCCTTCATTGTCACGTGTACTCAAATACAGAAATACAGGGGTACATTGAAACGTTGACAATGTCACCTCTTATGGTGCCATCTTAGGTACAAAGTAACTCAGTACAAATCTAAGATGCAAAAACAGGAATAAAAAAGAAAGGTTGCATAGTGATTCATTGCATAACTTGGAAATAAGACATAGTTAAATGATAACATTACAGTCAGAGTAATAGCACTTGTGTTTTGTACTACCACATGAGATTTTAATTTTGATTTTCAGAAAACAGCCAATTGTGCACTGGATACAAATACAGATGCACAGTTATAGGTTGCATTGCAGAAGTTTATTTATAGTTACTGACGTGGAGTTTTTCTATTCAGTGCACAGAATATTTCAGACCCTGATCTTCACCTAACTGAGATAATTTTATCCAGAACAAATGAGAATTCCAGGGATGGGAGTTTGACACAACTAGAATAGTATTTTCACAATTCTATTGAAATTTTTGAGTGTAATTTATACATCAATAAACGTGACAGAAATGTGAAAACAATGGAAGTTGTGATACTCAAAGGTTTGCGTTATTATATATACAGAACTAGAAAAGAATTGTGTGCTCTCCTTAATGAATTTCTCTGTCACATGAACTTATGAGACAGATTTTGAACTGAAAGAAGGGTAGTTGAAGCATAAACTTTTCACTGAGTTGGTATCTTTTGATCTCCTTTGGTTGTTTATCAGGTATTCGCATGTGCCCCAGTTTCAGGTTCTACATTCTTTGGAGATAAACATCCATATTAAAACCACTGATCTGTGTTAAAGTTGCATATGGCCCAATTTGGATGAATTTCTGTGGACATAATTTTTTGCCCAATGCTTTTCTTATTCATATTCTATAGGTGCTGGCAACTTTAAAACCATAGAATCCTGTAACAGAGAAAGAGGCCATTCTGCCCACTGTGACTGTGCTGGTTCTTTCACAGTCATATCCCACATCCCTGGTTTCTGCCTGCCACTGTCTCATTTTTCTTTTAGTATTATTGCTGGAAATAGTTTCAATTGTCTTTTCAGGAAGAGCATTCTGATTCTAACAACCCTCAAATTGGAAAAAAGTTATTTACATCTTCATTTTAAGACTGAAATTTATAGCTTCCCATCAGCCATGTTTTCAGTAGCAGGGTAACAGAATATATGTGGGGTGTTCAACCAACCTTCTGCCCATCACAAGGGGAAACTCACATGGTCACATGCCCTCAGACCTATTCAGGTTCTTAAGCCCTACTAGTTGGCAAAGAAGGGTTCAGTCTATCTCCACTGCCACACAGCTCTGAGCAGTGCCTAGAGGACCAGAACATGAAGGCCATTTTTGAAATGGTTTCTTTGAAAAGGCAGTGAAGAAAGGGGAGATATCAATCTGGGGAGCCCTGTGCATACCGAAGGATCCACTCAAGATGTTAATCTCTACATTCCATTCCTCCCCAGCAAAGCTCTCCAAAGCACATTCCCCAAATCCCCCTCTCCCCTTTCCCTACACTCTCTGACCTCTCTCACCCCAAAAGCCTGGGATGTACCCATCTCTGGTCACCACTGCACTTCTTCCTGTGCCTCCTTGTAGTCTCAGTGCTGTCCTCCCACTGAGTTCTGGTGCTACTGGATGGATCCATAATTTGACAGCAAGCCTGGCCTATTAATTGGTTGCCTTCTACAAGATTTCACTGTCAGGTACACTACTGCATTAACTGGAGTAGAAGCCCAGAAGTAGATTCAACATTCGAAAATTTGCAACATGAAGATTCTGGCCATAGAATACAAAAGCAAACAAACTATGCTGAATGTTTAAGGGCTCAGCAGGGGAGGCTTACGTTCAATGCTGGCAATCATACTATAGAAGGGTTGTCATGGCGTTAAAGATAGATGCACACAAAGTTGGCACCAGCAGTGAGGGGCCTCAGTTACAGAGAGATTGGAAAACCTGGAGGTGTTTTTTGGAGAGTGAACAGATTTAGGGCATGTTCAGAATTGCTAAAAACATCTACAATTTGATGGAGTAAATAACGAGCAACTGTTTCTACTGGCAAATGGAGAGACCATCACAGAATTAATGTGACTTATAAAAGAACAAAAGGTGACATGAGAAAACACATTGATTTACAATGAGTGTTGTCATCTGCAACACACTGCCTTACAATTGTACTGAAAGCAGATCCAATGTCAGTCTTCAAAAATGAATTTAATAAGTATTTGAAGGGAAGCAAAAAACATGTCTATGAGGTCAAAGCAGAGAAATGGGACTGTTTAGACAACCCTCCCAGAGTCTTGGCAAACCAATAATGGACTCTGTGCTATGTAAGTTGAAGATTTCAAGAAAAAAAAGAGGAATGGTATGCCACAATTTGATCCCACCATCAAAAGAACATTAAAGAACCCTGACACCATCCAGGACAAAGTAGCCGGCTTGATCGACGCCACATCCATAAACATCCATTCATTCAGCACCTTTCAAACCCACCACTAATTCCAATTAGAAGGACAAGAGCAGTGGATACTTGGGAACACCATCACCTGCAAATTGCAACTCACACCGCCCCCCAAGCCACTCACACATCCTGGCTTGGAGATATATTGCCATTACTTCTGTGCTGCTGGGTCAAAATCCTGGAATTTCCTCCCTAAAGGTATTGTGGATATAAACTGCAATTTAAGAAGGCAGCTAAGTAGGCTCTAAAACTGGACAACAAATGGTGACCAGTCAGTGAACCTAACATCCTGGAATTAATTATTTTTAAAAAGTAATATCTTACATTAGGGAGAAGTAATTGCAAGACTATTGCAATTTTTTTTGTGCATTGCAGCAAATAAAAACCCTTTTTGTTCTGAAGCATATCATATTTTTTCAGGAACAAAAATTTCAGTCCATTTATCAACTGTTCTAAGAGCTTTAAAACAAGCAAAGCACCAAGATCCTCGTTTTAATCGGTATACCCAGGAATTTCATTCTATTATGTATATTTATGATACTCATTTAGAATGCAATTCAGATGCACCTCCAGTCTGATTTTTTTGTGTAATCATTTATGTCTTTTTTTATTTTAACGTTGACAGTATTTGCAAACTGTTATCAGGGATTACCAGATGGATTGCTTCCAATTGATTCACAAAGGGTGTTTTTTGTTATACGCAAACGTACTTTCCCAATCATCATATTAGCAACAATAGACTTCCTTTTCAGATCGTTCATGTCAAATCTTTACTCACCATTTAAACCTTTTGTCTGCCACTTTTCTCCTTTTCCTACTTTATAATTCTACACATGCAAATTAATCATTGCCTAAAGAGAGCAGTCATCAACTGAAATAAAACATTTTCACAGAGAGAAATTGACTGATGTGAGAGTTATCGGGATCAACACCAACAGCAACATTTATTTCTACAGCACCCTTAATGTAACAAAACATTCCAAAGCTCTTCCACAATTGCAAATAAGACTTGATACGCAGCCAAAAAGAATTAGGGCTGGTGAGTACAAGATTGGTCAATAAATTGGGTTCAAGGAACATTTAAAAGGAAAGAGAGGAAGTGAAAAGTAGAGGTTGAGAGAGGAAATTCCAGATTTATTGCTGTAGTAACTGATGATGTAGCTGCCACCATTTCTGGGAAGATTAAAATCAGGAATGTTCAAAATTCAAGAATGCAGGTATATCAGAGGATTTGCAGTGTTGTCAAAGATTACACAGAGCCTGGAAGGCAGCGGATGGGGATTAGATTTGAAAACAAAGAAGAACACCTGAAAATTGAGGCATTGCTTAACAGGGAACTAATGCGTGTCACTGACAACTGGGGTAGTGGATGAACAGGCTTCGTGCAATTAAGAACATGGACAGCTGAAATATGGATGGCCAGAAAAATATGTAAGTTCAAACAAAGGTCAGCCAGCAATGCATTGCAATGAACAAGTCTAGAGGTAACAGCAAATACAAAACAAATTGATATGGAGTCAGTAATTGATTATGCACTCTATTTTATGGATTGACTTCAATGCAACAGAAAATATAGTGTAAAAACAGACTGTGATTCATTAACACATTGTAAACATATTGGTTTTGATCAATTCTTTCTTTGAATATCTGAAGACACTAAAGTTATGACTTACACCCTAAAATGCTACACTAAAAAGCACAATCTAAGGCTGGATTTCTACGAAGATTGTATTTTTTTAACTCACTAAGTTGGGACCCCCAAGAAGATGGTGCGAGCTGGAGATAAGGACATTCACCTTTGGTTCCTCCACACTGAAAGTCCAAATCTGGAATTGCACCTAGCATTCATTCCAACTAGTCAACAACAACCTGTACTGCTCAATGATTTGTTAGTTCACATTTCTTTGTGTACATGGAACATTACAGCGCAGTAAGGCTGTAATGTTAGCCCTCAATGTTGCTCCGATCTGAAGCCTATTTATCCTACATTATTCCACTTTCATCCATATGTTTATCCAATGACCATTTAAATGCCCTTAAAGTTGGCGAGTCTACTACTGTTGCAGACAGGGTGTTCCATGCACCTGTTAATCTCTGAGTAAAGAAACTACTTCTGACATCTGTCCTTCGTCTATCATGCCTCAATTTATAGCTATGTCCCCTTGTGCTAGCCATCACCATCCAAGGAAAAAGGCTCTCACTGTCCACCTTATCTAACCCTCTGATTATCTTATATGTCTCAATTAAGTCACCTCTCAACCTTCTTCTCTCGAATGAAAACAGCCTCAAGTCCCTCAGTGTTTCTTCATTAGGCCTTCCCTCTATACCAGGCAACATCCTAGTAAATCTCCTCTGAACCTTTCCAAAGCTTCTACATCCTTCCTTTAATGCAGTGACCAGAACTCTATGCAATACTCCAACTGTGGCCACACCAGAGTTTTGTACAGCTGCAACATGACCTAGTGGCTCTGAAACTCAATCCCTCTAACAATAAAAGCTAACACACCGTTGAATATAGAACATAGAACATAGAACAATAAAGCACAGAACAGGCCCTTCGGCCCACGATGTTGTGCCGAACATTTGTCCTAGCTTAAGCACTCATCTATGTACCTATCCAATTGCCGCTTAAAGGTCACCAAAGATTTTGACTCTACCACTCCCACAGGCAGCGCATTCCATGCCCCCACCACTCTCTGGGTAAAGAACCCACCCCTGACATCTCCCCTATACCTTCCACCCTTCACCTTAAATTTATGTCCCCTTGTAACACTCGGTTGTGCCCGGGGAAAAAGTTTCTGACTGTCTACTCTATCTATGCCTCTGATCATCTTATAAACCTCTATCAACTCACCCCTCATCCTTCGCCGTTCCAACGAGAAAAGGCCGAGAACTCTCAACCTATCCTCGTACGACTTCCTCTCCATTCCAGGCAACATCCTGGTAAATCTCCTCTGCACCCCCTCCAAAGCTTCCACATCTTTCCTAAAGTGAGGCAACCAGAACTGCACACAGTACTCCAACTGTGGCCTAACCAAAGTCCTGTACAGCTGCAACATCACTTCACAACTCTTGAATTCAATCCCTCTGCTAATGAACGATAATACTCCATAGGCCTTCTTACAAACTCTATCCACCTGAGTGGCAACCTTCAAAGATCTATGTACATAGACCCCAAGATCCCTCTGTTCCTCAACCTCACTAAGAACCCTACCATTAACCCTGTATTCCGCATTCTTATTTGTTCTTCCAAAATGGACAACCTCACACTAGGCAGGGTTGAACTCCATCTGCCACTCCTCAGCCCAGCTCTGCATCATATCTAAGTCCCTCTGCAGCCGACAACAACCCTCCTCACTGTCCACAACTCCACCTATCTTCGTATCATCTGCAAATTTACTGACCCACCCTTCGACTCCCTCATCTAAGTCATTAATAAAAATTACAAACAGCAGAGGACCCAGAACTGATCCCTGCGGAACTCCACTTGTAACTGGGCTCCAGGCTGAATATTTACCATCTACCACCACTCTCTGCCTTCGACCGGTTAGCCAGTTTTCTATCCAATTGGCCAAATTTCCCTCTATCCCATGCCGCCTGACTTTCCGCATAAGCCTACCATGGGAAA
>NC_057721.1:36877508-36883016 GCF_004010195.1 Chiloscyllium plagiosum | reverse complement strand
ATCACTTGTCCCGGTTCATTACTGAGTACCAAATCCAAAATGGCCTCCCCTCTGGTCGGACAATCCTCATACTGAGTTAGAAAAGCTTCCTGGACACACTGCACAAACACCGCTCCATCCAATCTACTTGATCTAAAGAGCTTCCAATCAATATTTGGGAAGTTGAAATCGCCCATGACTACTACCCTGTGGCTTCTGCACCTTTCCAAAATCTGTTTCCCAATCTGTTTCTCCGTATGCCTTCTTAACAAACTGATCAATCTGGGTGGCAACTTTCAAGGATCTATGTACATGGACACTGAGATCTCTCTGCTCTTCCACACTACCAAGAATCTTACCATTAGCCCAGTACTCCTTATTCCTGTTACTCCTTCCGAAGTGAATCACCTCACACTTTTCCACATTAAACTCCATTTGCCAGCTCTGCAGCTTATCTATGTCCCTCTGTAACCTGCAACATCCTTCAGCACCATCCACAACTCCACTGACTTTACCGTCATCTGTAAATTTACTAACCTACCCTTCTATGCCTCATCTAGGTCATTTATAAAAATGACAAACAGCAGTGGCCTCAAAACAAATCCTTGCGGCACACCACTAGTAATTGAACTTCAGGATGAGCCACCACCCTCTGTCTTCTTTCAGCTAGCGACTTTCTGATCCAAACTGCTATATCACCCTCAAACCCATGCCTCTGTATTTTGTGCAACAGCCTACCTTATCAAATGCCTTACTGAAATGCGTATACACCACATCAACCGTTTTAATCTCATACACCTATTTGGTCACCTTCTCAAAGAACTCAATAAGGTTTGTGAGGCATGACCTACCCTTCTCAAAACCACGTTGACTATCCCTAATCAACTGATATCTCTCTAAATGATTATAAATCTTATCTCTTATAAACTTTTCCAACACTTTACCCACAATGAAGTAAGGCTCACCGGTCTATAATTACCAGGGTTGTCTGGCAACAACATTTGAAGAAATTACCTCAATTTAATGCAGCCAGACTTTTAAAACTTATGTGCAATGTGAGATTTGTACACATGGGTGGCTCAAAGACTATGATCAGCGACTCTTTAGCCACCAGCCTCATGTCATTCCTCTGAACAGGGGAACAACATTTGCTATCCTTCAGTCTTCTGGCACTATTTATGTAGACAATGATGACAAAGATCAAAGCCAAAGGTTCGGCAATCTCCTTCCTGGTTCCAGAGAATCCTAGGATAAATCTTATCTGACTTAAGGGACTTATCCATTTTTACACTATTCAGAATTGCTAACACCTCCTTAATCCCATCCAGTCTAGTCGCCTGTATCTCAGTATTCTCTTTGCCAACATTGTCTTTTTTCAGTGTGAATACTGAGGAAAAATATTCATATAGCGCATCCCCTATCTCCTTGGATCCCACATGCAACTTCCCACTACTGTTCTTGATTGGCCCTAATCTTACTCTAGTCATTCTTTTATTCCTGACATACCTATAGAAAGCTTTAGGGTTTTCCTTGATCCTACCTGCCAATTACTTCTCATGTCCTCTCCTGGCTCTTCTTAGCTCTCTCTTTAGGTCTTTCCTGGCTAACTTGTAACTCTCAAGCACCTAACTGAGCCTTTACATCTCATCCTAACATAAGCCTTCTTCTACCTCTTGACAAGCGATTCAACTTCTTTAGTAAAGCACAACTCCCTTGCTCAACTACTTCCTCCCTGTGTGACATGTACATACTTATCAAGGACAAGCAGTAGCTGTTCCTTGAATAAGTTCCACATTTCTATTGTGCCCATCCTCTGTAGTTTCCTTCCCCATCCTCTGCATCCTAAGTCTTACCTAATCGCATCGTAATTGCCTTTTCCCCCAGCAATAACTCTTGCCCTGCTTTATATACCTATCCCTTTCCATCACTAAAGTAAACATAACCGAATTGTGGTCACTATCACCAAAGTGCTCACCTACCTCCAGATCTAACACCTGGCCTGGTTCATTACCCAGTACCAAATCCAATGTGGCCTTGCCTCTTATTGGCCTGTCTACATACTGTGTCAGGAAACCATTCTGCACACATTGGACAAAAACTGACCCATCTAAAGTACTCAAACTATCGTATTTCCAGTCAATATTTGGAAAGTTAAAGGCCCCTATAACAACTACCTTGTTTCTCTTGCACCTATCCAGAATCATCTTTACTATCTTTTCTTTGACATCTCTGGAACTATTCAGAGGCATATAGAAAACTCCCAACAGGATGACCTCTCTTTTCTTGTTTCTAGCTTCAGCCCATACTACCTCAGTAGATGAGTCCTCAAACATCCTTTCTGCCACTGTAATATTGTCCTTGACTAACAATGCCACACCTCCACCTCTTTTACCAGCTTTTCTGTTCCTGCTGAAACATTTAAATCCCAGGACCTGCAACAACCATGTGTCCATGTAACAGGCTCTCCAGAGCAAATGATGACAGTGCAGAAAGGCAGTTTAACCAGTCAAATGGAGTCTGCCTGCACAGAAAAAGTGTCTTTGGTGGGCAGAAGGCAGGGGGAAGGCAAGGAGAGAGACAAACGAATTGCTCAGCCCGACATAACCCACACAATCTTTCCAGATTCTGTAAGCTGATTCTTATTTCTCCTTAATTTCCCTTCTCGTTCGTAATGACCTCAGGCTGGTGGCTAAAGAGTCGCTGATCATAATCTTTGAGCCACCCATGTGTACAACTCTCACATTGTACATAAGTTTTAAAAGTCTGGCTGCATTAAATTGAGGTGATTTCTTCGTGACCTGTAGCTGCGTTGAATTCCATAGTCTGGAAAACCATTGGGAGAAACAAAATCTTCTAACGCTGGGGTTTAAATCCTTTTAATTGGAACAACTGGTCACTTGCAGTGATGTAATCGTTTCATATCTCTCAGATATAATAGTTGTAGTTAAAAGCTGGGGTATTCAAGATTATGTCCACTGAAGAACATTTTAAAAAATTCAAGCCACATTCCAGTGATCCCAGCACGGTGTTTGTTTCAATGAGTCCAGGCAGGCATTGTCAAGTCAAAGGACTACAGCCTTATGGGAATCAAATGGAACCCCAAAGATCTCCAAAGCACAGGTCACATTGTTTGTAGGTAAACCTGCATTTAATGTAGCAGCTTGTGTCAATCATGCGATCGTTATTAAAATTCCTATCAGTAGACCCAGTTCCCTGAAGAGACAGTTTGAATGGAAGTTGAATGATTTATTGTCACTTGCATTTATCAGTGAATAATACAGTAAGATACAGTGAAAAGTTTCAACTGTTGCCACAATCCAGCACCATTTTGAATAGTCAAGAATAAAAAGATATAACTGAAGGAGGGTCATGAGATAAGGGCAGAAGGTGCCAAGCAAAGGCTGCTGAACTGTTCCATCTGGGATAGCTGTGTGGAGTGAGAGAGTGCTGATGATACCCCTGACCTGAGCAGAACACACAGGTGATGAACACATTGGAAGCCTCTGTAGGGTAGGTGTCTACCTATTTGTTTGCATTTTTGAAAGTCTCACAGTTTTGAATCTTTAGTATAGTATTGCAGAAGTGCAGGGACAAATCTGTGCATATGGCACATGGACTGCATCAACGTGCACCTCACCTTGATATCTAAAATATCACATCAAATTTCTCTGTTAACAGAAGAGTGGCTGGCCAGACAGCACCAGAAAGAAACAGTAACAGAGCATGTTGGACTCTTCCATGACAGGGATTCCAAGCTATGTTCCCTTGAGACCACGTTAAAGGAAACAGCAGAATGCTCCTCTGAACTGGAGGGGGTGGTGTGAATGGACTGGCCCCTCCACCGAGGGTGGTTGAACCTAAATGGCAGGAAAGGGAACCAGAGCTCAGACAGATCGAAGTAGGGGAGGAAGTCCTCACACAGGTGAAGGCCCTGAATTAGGAAATGGATTTCTTGTTTCAGACCAGAGCATGGCATCTGTGTAGGAAAGGAATAAACAACTTTCTTTTTTTGTGTTTTTTAACAGCATGAGCTTAATAGACCAGCTCAGCTATGGATTGTGTGAGACCTGAATCATCCAAAAGAGTTCAGCAGCCATGCAGCTATGTTTTGTAGCTCCATTAATGGGATGGCATTTCCCACATTGCACTATCTAGCTCCTAAAGTTCGTCAAAGGAGATAGTAGTTGGAATCATAGAGTCACACAGCTGTACAGCACTGAAACAGACACTTTTGTGCCAACTCGTCCATGCCGACTTAATATCCTAACTTAATTTAGTCCCATTTGACAGCACTTGGCCCATATTCCTCTCAATCCTTCCTATCCATATGACCATCCAGATGCCTTTTAAATTCTATAATTGTACCAGCCTCCACTGCCTCCTCTGGCAGCTCATTCTATACATGTACCATCCCTCAACCTCCTATGCTCCAGTGAAACATTTCCCATCCTATCCGGCCTCTCCTTATAACTCAAACCCTCCAGTCTTGGTAACATCTTTGTAAATCCTTTCTGCACCCTCTTCAATTTAATAATATCCTTCCTATAGCGGGATCACCAGAACTGTAAAAATACGGAGGTATGGCATTGAGGGTGAGTTGGAGGTTTGGATTAGGAGTTGGCTGGCTGGAAGAAGACAGAGGGTAGTAGTTGATGGCAAAGGTTCATCTTGGAGTGCCGTCACTAGCGGTGTTCCGCAAGGATCTGTTTTGGGACCATTGCTGTTTGTCATTTTTATAAATGACCTGGAGGAGGGGTTAGAAGGTTGGGTGAGCAAGTTTGCGGATGATACGAAAGTCGGAGGAGTTGTAGACAGTGAGGAAGGATGTGGCAGGTTACAGCGGGATATAGATAAGCTGCAGAACTGGGCAGAAAGGAGGCAAATGGAGTTCAATGTAGCTAAGTGTGAAGTTATTCACTTTGGTAAGAGTAATAAAAAAATGGGGTACTGGGCTAATGGTTGCATACTTGGTAGTGTGGATGAGCAGAGGGATCTTGGTGTCCATGTACACAAATCTGTGAAAGTTGCCACCCAGGTAAATAGTGCAGTGAAGAAGGCATATGGCGTACTGACTTTTATTGGTAGAGGAATTGAGTTCCAGAGTACTGAGGTAATGTTGCAGTTTTATAAGACTCTGGTGCGGCCGCATCTGGAATATTGTGTGCAGTTTTGGTCGCCATACTATAGGAAGGATGTGGAGGCACTGGAACGGGTGCAGAGGAGGTTTACCAGGATGTTGCCTGGTATGGAAGGAAGATCGTAGGAGGAAAGACTGAGACACTTGGGGCTATTTTCATTAGAGAAAAGAAGGTTTAGGGGTGACTTGATTGAGGTGTACAAGATGATTAGGGGGTTAGATAGGGCTGACAGTGTGAACCTTTTCCCGCGTATGGAGGCGGGTATTACGAGGGGGCATAGCTTTAAATTAAGGGCGGGTAGGTATAGGACAGATGTTAGGGATAGATTCTTTACTCAGCGAGTCGTGAGTTCATGGAATGCCCTGCCAGTAGCAGCGGTGGACTCTCCCTC
>NC_057721.1:36871317-36876234 GCF_004010195.1 Chiloscyllium plagiosum | reverse complement strand
TACCACCCTCTGCGTGAAAAAGTTGCCCCTTAGGTCTCTTTTATATCTTTCCCCTCTCACCCTAAACCTATGCCCTCTAGTTCTGGACTCCCCGACCCCAGGGAAGTGACTTTTTCTATTTATCCTATCCATGCCCTTAATAATTTTGTAAACCACTATAAGGTCACCCCTCAGCCTCCGACGCTCCAGGGAAAACAGCCCCAGCCTGTTCAGCCTCTCCCTATAGCTCAAATCCTCCAACCCTGGCAATTGATGTTGTGTAACTGTCCTTAAGATACAGTCCTTGTCTGGCTTAGTTTGTGTGTCATAAGACAACAACGGGTAGTCAGGGATGGGCAATAAATGCCAACCTTGGCAACAATTCCCTCATTGCATGAAGGAAAGAAATAAAGAAAAAGAAAAATGATCCTCTGTGGTTAGGATTCAAATAGATTATTACAACTCCATTTTTATGATTCACACATTGCTGCAGCCAATATGATACTTAAATGATTAGAATTCTTGGTACCTTGACCCAGTTAAAGTGCCAGTATATGTTGTCAATGCGTTGTGATCTCTGACACCGAACAATGCAAAGATACGAGAGTACAATGGAGAATACTACTTGTGATTCCCGTATTTACAATATGTTTTTAAATAAGGTCGAATCAAGAAATTTTTATTTTCTTTGCACTTATAGAAAACATATTTTATTACAAAATAAAGGCAATGAACCCAGAGGTTTTTTTTAATTATTGTACTATTATTATTGAACACTGAACTTTGTATATTATAATAGATCTTCTTTTGTGTGGGGCTGGGTTGTGTAGTATTATTGGGTTAGCCTATCTCCCACAAATAGGAGTCTGGACCTGCATATGAGGTGCGGGACACCTCCTCCTTTCAGGCCGTGTAATCTAGTCATGTGACTATGACAGCATGGTTACATCACATATCCCTCTGATGTTAAAACCATTACTCTTGAGATCTCAACACTGACTTTTCCTTAGATAAAATGCTGCTGCATAATTAAGCCAATTTCATATAGAAAATTACAAATACTATAAAACATAACTTGCAAAATATGATCATAAATAATAATCAGGGCTTGTTAGCAGATTATTATCAGATTTGCTAACCTTTTTCTCTCAATTTTATGAACTAGTATCACTCAAATGTTTTAATATTGTCACAAGTGAATAATGGCATTGTTTTTTACTAAATTAGAATTTCCAAATTCAATAGCGTAGTATTGTTAACTTCTTATACATATGACCATGATAATAAGCGTCAAAAACCTTTAGAGGGTTTGCATTAGCTACAAGATGAATGTTGAAGGGGTTTGTTATCACAAACTAACATCTTGATTAAGCTATTGCATTGGGCACATAAATATTTGATAAGCTCAATTATTTGATACAAATGTAATGATTCTTCTGTAAAGATTGATCAAGTGCCAGAAAATATTATTGATGCTTCTTCTTACAAAATATGAATATATATGAAATAAATCAGTTTGGCAATTTGAAGCTAAAAATATATTTTTTAAATTTAAAGTAATTTATTCTTCAGATGATAATCTCCAGATATTTTATCACTTCCCATTATGAATAATTTCCTATCTTTTATGCCGTAAATGAAATCAATGCTATTGGCAATTAAAACTAAAATTTAAAATGAGCTGAAATCGTAGTAATTGAAGATTTTAAGTGACTCAACACCACCATTACACAACAATGTTGTGTATTTATTGGAAGGTGACAATAAATAATTATTGAGAGCTCAAAGGAAAGTTAAATTAAAACGAGGAGTACTGTATATTTTTATATACAAAGTATATCAAAACCAAAAAAACTCACAAAGACCACTTTTCCAATTGTTACAATTAATATGAAAATGTACAAGTCACTATTTATAGCACCATCTTAGGTAGAGACGTGGGTGTCCTTGCTTTGTGCCCTGGTCACTGGGTGTCCTCGCTTTGGGCCCTGGTCATGGGGTGTCCCTGCTTTGGGCACTGGTCACTGGGTGTCCTTGCTTTGGGCCCCGGTCACTGGGTGTCCCTGCTTCGGGTCCCGGTCACTGGGTGTCCCTGCTTTGGGCCCTGCTCACTGGGAGTCCCCGCTTCGGGCCCTGCTCACTGGGTGTCCCCGCTTTGTGCCCTGGTCACTGGGTGTCCTCGCTTCCAGTCCAGGTAACTGGGTGTCCTCGCTTCGAGTCCAGGTAACTGGGTGTCCCCGTTTCGGGCCCTGCTCACTGGATGTTCCCGCTTTGGGCCCCGGTAACTGGGTGTCCCCGCTTCAGGCCTTGCTCACTGGGTGTCCGCGTTTCGGGCCCTGCTTACAGGGTATCCCTGTTTTGTGTCCTGGTCATTGGATGTTTGTGCTTCGGGCCCTGGTTGCTGGGTGTCCCTGCTTTGGAGTCCGGGGCTGGGTGTCCAAGGCCAAGAGAAGGGAGAAAAAAAAGAGAAAGAAGAAAAGGAATGGGCAGAGCAGACATGCTCTGGCTGGAATAGTCTACTCCACCTCCATTCAAAGGAAGCCTCTACAACCTCCCCTTGTAGGACATTCCAGGCACCTACCAACCTCTGCAAAAAAAAACTTCCTCACATTTCTCCTTTAAATTCCAATACCCCCCCGCCCCGCCCCCGCAAGCAAGACCCTGAGTATCTACACCATCCAGTCTTCTCATAGTTTTACACACTTTTATCATATACCTCTCAGCCTCTGACACATTAGCAAACAATCCAAGTGTGTTCAATCTCTCCAACACTCCAATCTGGATAACGTATTTGTAAACCACTTCTGCACCCTCTCCAAAGCTTCCACGTCTTTCCTACAGCGTGGTAACCAGAACTGCATACAATACCCCAACTGTTGCCTAAATAAAATTTTATACAGCTACAATATACTGCCAACTTTTATACTCAATGCCCTAACTGATCAAGGGAAGCATGCTATATACCTTCTTCACCACCTTATTCATTTATGTAGCCACTTTCAGTGAGCTATGCACTTGGACTTCAAGACCCCTCTCATTTACACACAACAGAGGTCCCAGCACTGATTCTTGCAGACCCACTGATCACAGATGTCCAATCACAGAAACACGCCTAAACAAGTGCACTCTATTTTCTATTACCAAGCCAATTTTGTATCCAAAGTACCAACTCACCTTGGGTTCCATGTAACTTAATCTCTGGACTGCTCTACCACAAGGAACCTTATCAAATGCTTTATTAAAGTCCAAGTAGACAACATCCACTACCATACCCTCATCAATCAACTTCATTACTGGCTCAAACAAAACTCTATCAAATTTGTGAGACAGGACATCCTCCACATAAAGCCAAACTGGTTGTCCTGAATATATCTATTCTTTAATAAATGCAAGTAAACTCTAAGAATCTTTTCCAATAATTTGCCTACCACTGATGTTAGGCTCACAACTTTCTGGATTATCCCTGTCACCTCTCTTAAACACAGGAACATCATTAACTAATCTCTAATCCTCTGGGACCTTGCCTACTGCTAAAGAGGATACAAAGATCTCTATCAAGGCCCCAGCTATCACCTCCCTTACCTTCCTCAGTATCCTGAGATAGATCGCATCCTGAGGAAGACTCTTATGCCCGAAAGGTCGATTCTCCTGCTCCTCGAATGCTGCCTAACCTGCTGTGCTTTTCCAGCACCACACTCTCGACTCTGATCTCCAGCATCTGCAGTCCTCACTTTCTCCATAGATCGCATCAGCTTTGTGGACTTACCTACCTTTTTCAAGACACCTAATACCACCTTCTTAATGTCGACATACCCCAGAACATACCCCTCCCTAATCTTACCATTATCCATGTTCTTCTCCTTGGTGAATGCAGATGCAAATAATTCATTAATGACCTCACTTACTTCCTCTGACATAAATTGCCTTTGTTCTTAATACTTAGTTATCTAATAACTAACATTTAGTCAATTTAGTTGTTTGGTACAGTAGAAGTCTTAAATCTTGAAAGTTTGTTGGGTGATTCCAAAAGGTGTTTCCAAATTCACATGCCTATTTCGAAAAAGTTACACACAGTCCCCGGTTGTGAACAAGATCCATTCTGGAGCCTGTCTGCAAGTCAATTGAAACACAGTCGGAAACACAATGGAAAGCAGCTGTTCATAAGCATGGAGAATTTTTGTATGTCGGTCTTTAAAATTACAACCATGTATGATATCACATTTGAAAGCAACAATATCTAAAATTGAACTTTTATAAATTGGGGACCCAGGTATTGGTGTCCATAGTGACCATACAGAATGAACTTCTCTCGAAATATTAAATAAAAATTCATTTAAAACATTAGTTTGTTATATTGTTATGATAAAAAACCCAATTCTTCTCATAAATTTGAGTCATATGAGAATAAAATTAGAGACGTAGGATGATTAAATTATAGACTCTGCTCACCAAAGTTGAAAGTTTGTATTTTGAACAGTAAGAAACCACAAAACCAATGATTTGTAACTTTATCCAATTCTATGGAAGATTATGCGTCCTTTTACAATTTATCCACAGCAATTCCATTGTATGAGAGAAAGTGAGGGCTGCAGATGCTGGAGATCAGAGCTGAAAATGTGTTGCTGGAAAAGCGCAGCAGGTCAGGCAGCATCCAAGGAACAGGAGAATCGACGTTTCGGGCATAAGCCCTTCTTCAGGAATGAGGAAAGTGTGTCCAACAGGCTAAGATAAAAGGTAGGGAGGAGGGACTTGGGGGAGGGGCTTTGGAAATGCGATAGGTGGAGGGAGGTCAAGGTGAGGGTGATAGGCCGCAGTGGAGTGGGGGCAGAGAGGTCAGGAAGATGATTGCAGGTTAGGAAGGCGGTGCTGAGTTCAAGGGATTTGACTGAGACAAGGTGGGGGGAGGGGAAATGAGGAAACTGGAGAAATCCGAGTTCA
>NC_057721.1:36839481-36871269 GCF_004010195.1 Chiloscyllium plagiosum | reverse complement strand
CCCTCACCTTGACCTCCCTCCACCTATCGCATTTCCAAAGCCCATCCCCCAAGTCCCTCCTCCCTACCTTTTATCTTAGCCTGCTGGACACACTTTCCTCATTCCTGAAGAAGGGCTTATGCCCGAAACGTCGATTTTCCTGTTCCTTGGATGCTGCACTTTTCAAGCAACACATTTTCAGCAATTCCATTGTATGAACTGTAAAAATGCTAATCCAATTGGGCCTGAATTGGTGGAATCAGATCAGCTATCTGCTTTAAATCAATGGTTCAATGGGAAGAAACATTCAGAAAGATGTAAACCTAATCTAATTCATTAGTTTCTGGCAGGAAAGATTAGGCTAAAACAACATTGAAATATCTCTGCCAACTTGCTTAGGTTCTTATGAGTACAGTCCCAACAACACTCAACAATCTCAACACCATCCAAAGCAAAGCTGCCTGTTTGATTAGCATTCTATTCGCCATCTTTATTATTCACTTCCTCCATCACTGATGCACAGTGGCAACAGCATGATCCCATCTGTGAGATGCAACTCACCAAGATTTCTCTCCAGCTCTTTCCAAACTCACATCCTCTTTCAGCAAAAAGGACGAGCACAGCCTGGATACATAACCATCTGCAAATTCCCCTCCAAGCCACACACTATACTATAACTCTTCCCTGTGTCTGACATGATCATAATTCTGAACATTCCAAACAACTCTGTGGAATACCCCCACCAGACTGACTGCAAAAATTCAAAAACGGGAGACATTTTGAGATGGGCAACAAATGCTGCAACATTTAAAGCCATTTTGTTTCCAAACTGTCATCGTCAGATTGGTTTTCTTGAGATACCAGACTTCACTTTTTACGTCAGGCATTATGCATCCCTGCATCACCTTGTGTCAGAGTCAGTTCACACTGGAGCATGATCAGTTCCACAACAACCTGGAGAAATCCGACCTTTTTTTGAAAGGTGGAGAGAAGCAGAGTGGAAAAGGAGAGGGACAAGAATAGAAAATGAGAAAGGTACAAAGAGGAAGAGAATGGGAAACAGAGGCAGGGTAGAAAGGCAGGGTAGAAAGAGTCAGACATCTGCTATATGATGGATCCTCATCACAGTCACCTTGATCAGAAATACATCCAGAAGTGCTGCTGCCACTGTCTACCTTGCAGTTTGGGGTGTAAAGTACTCAATGGTCTTTTGTACTAAAAGAAAACAATTTGGTGGCGTAATGAGAAGGGATTTTGCAATTTAATGCATGATAGCAACCAGGCATAAATTGCATTTTAATGAGAGACATGTTACTAAAACTATGAAGATGATCTAGATTGGATATACAAAGTTAAAAATCACACAACACCAGGTTATAGTCCAACAGGTTTAATTGGAAGCACACTAGCTTTCGGAGCGACGCTCCTTCATCAGGTGGTTGTCACTCTTTGGACTTGTTTTACTTTAAGGTTTTGAACAATCTGTGTGTGGTTCTAATATAATCTAATTGCAGGAGGTAAAAATGGGAAAGGTTCCTGGTCGACTATCTGATGGAATGTAAACTGGAGACTCTACCATCAATAACCATAATTACAACAATACTGTGCATATAAAATTGCATTCTGGATTAGTGGTGCTGGAAGAGCACAGCAGTTCAGGCAGCATCCAAGGAGCTTCCTGAACTGAACCGCTGTGCTCTTCCAGCACCACTAATCCAGAATCTGGTTTCCAGCATCTGCAGTCATTGTTTTCACCATATAAATTTGCATGTTACCACAGCAACTCTGACTCTGAGTGAAATGTAACAGACCACTATCAGACATATTTACACCATTGGAAATAATGATTTTCTCATTCTGCCATTGGTAGCAGTGTGATTTCTTAATTCATAGAGGATATATGCTGTATGTCAGTTAAAATATTCTCTAATTTTATCAGTGACAAGCTGTCATTACCCATACCGCATAGCAACATAATCTTCCCAAGTAACTTTGTCAAATTGAATTGAGAGTACTTATATGCTGTGGACTTGATGTTCCTGGAGAGTGAAATTAAAATTGCCTTAACTGTCTTCTCTTGGAGCTTCATAGGCCATTTGAACAAGATTAAAATTCAGTTTATCATGCTGCATGGTTTTGTGTTTTTGTTACCCCAAAGGCCAGAACAGCTAATATTTTTAGGCAATGATAAACTGTGCAGAAAACATCTGTGTGTAAAATGAATTTTCAATATAAAAGCAGTGAACTGAATTGTAAAATATATTTACTGTCAAAATATTTTCTAAATACCTATAAATTTAATTAATTGAAATAACACCTGTGAACACTTTTTGATTATCTTCCAAATGACCAAGTTTGTACAGTTTTGGCAAATATAAAAATTTTTCTTCATTTCATGCACTTTGTTTGATAAGTTTTGATTTTCAGCCAATTGGATTTGCTCCACATGATATGAAGAAATGGCTGAGGACACTGAAAACAGCAAAGGCTATGGGTCCTGACAATATTGTGATTATAGTACCAAAGATTTGTGCTCCATAGTCAAACTGCTCCTGTACAACTACAGCCACCATAGTAGCAACTATGTGACAGTGTAGAAAATTTCCCAGGTGTGCCCTATCCACTGAAAACAGGATAAATCCAACTCAACACTAACTCTTCAAACAATCATCAGTAAAATTATAGAAACTGTCATCAAGAGTAGTAGCGAGCAACCCCAATTGAGGAACAGCCTCCTCACTGATGCTTTGTTTGTGTTGTTCAAGGGCCACTCAGCTCCTGAGCTCATTATAGCCTTGATCTAAACATTGACAAAACAGCTGACCCTATGGACCACCCTATGGATGCAGAAGTTCAAGGCAGTAGCTCACCACCTTCTTCCTGCGAGCTTGTGGTTTCTCCACTCAGATTGTATGTGACATCTCAAAAACCATAAAATTGGAGTAATAAGATTGTGCAGATAACAATCAGCTTTGCAAATGCAGTCCAGACTATGAAGAGAAAAGTCTTCAATGGATTGTACAGAGTCATAATGTTACCATGTTTAAATTGCTATATTCTGTATGGTGCCCTCAATTTTTTTTATTTGTTCATAAGATAGGTCAGTGCTGGTTGGGCCAGAATGTTTTGCCCATTCTTAATTAACCTTGAAGAAGGTCCGTTCCTAACCTCATGTAATTCTTGGTTGCAAGATGTGGATGGGTACACCCACATACTGTTGGGGAGGGAGTTAAATGATTTTGATGCGTTCTCAGTTCCACTGTTCAGATGCAACTTAGCCGGTTTGTATGTATAAAAAGTGCTTTGGGATTAATGGGATTATAAATTTGCTGTGCGTTTAAAAATCTTTATTTTGTTTGTTTATCAGTAAATGGTTTGGTTTATTCAATTTTATCTTTAATTATTTTGCTAACAAACCATTCTTTTTCATTGAAATAAGATCTGCAGCATTGTGCACATAAGTTGCAGTAAAAAAAATATTTTGTTAAAACCAAAACAAATCAAAATATAATTGATCAAGCCAGGTTTCTGCTTGGGATCGGACTCCTCTGATAAGAACATCATCTGGAATCCTGAAACTCTTCACTGGGACATATGTCCTTTTCTTTACCTCTTAGTACAATCTTCGGTACTTACATAGAGTCCTAGAGTCATACACCATGGAAGCAGAACCTTTGGTCCAACCAGTCCATGCCAACCATAATTCCAAACTAAACTAGACCCACTTGGCTCATATCCCTCCAAACATTTATTTATCATGTACTTATCTAAATGTCTTTTAAACATACTAACTGTACCTGCACCCATCACTTCATCTGCATGTTCATTCCACATATGAACTACTCTGTATAAGAAAATTGTCCCTCATGTCTTTTTCAAATGATTCTCCACTCACCTTAAAAAATACACCCTCATCTTGAAAACCCCCACCTGAGGGAAAAGACACCTGCCATTCACCTTACCTATACCTCTCATGATTTTGTAAACCTCTATGTTTACCAGTAAAGTTACCACAGAGGCTGAATGCTAGTATCCAAACTAATCAAGTTGAAAAACAGAATCCAGGCACTGATCGGCTGGCAGATTGAAAATAAAGATTTGTTCACAGCTCTGAGTTGAGATTACCCACATCCATTGATACAGGACACATTCAAGAAGAATTTATCTCATTTAGACATCCAGGGTACAGCCAAAAAGACAACCCCTATCAGGAAGAAACTGCCTATAGATCCAAAATATTGCAAGGAAGAAAATACTTGTTTCATGAAGGACATTAATAGATTAAATGCCTCCCAGATGATGCAATGGGGCAATGACCTGCTTCATCTGGAAATAATTCCTCTGTGAAGAACAATCGGAAGATTAAGGATCCTTTGGATGATATAATGGACCAATTGGGTGGCTCACCAGGAATGATGTCCTCTGTAAAGGACATCCAGAAGATGAAAGGCCCTCTAATAGAAAGGGACTTTCCAGACCTTTACAGAAACAAGGTTACCAGTCCTGAAGCTAAAGAACCACCAATCCTTCAAGGCCAAATAGAATGCACACTTTAAGAATTGTACAAATGTCAGACAATGCAAAGTCAGAGCATTGTACGGGGGATGAATTAATAGCAAATATAATTATTTACATGAATATGAAAAAGGTAATTAAGAAAGAAAAGCTTCAAGGAAATTGTTTAGTTCTGAAAGGGTTATTGCTGAAGTCTGTAATAAGCTCCACCCAATCTAATAATGTCATTCGGCCTCTAATGGCGAAAGGCAGAAAAGCTCTGGATCTCAAAGGAGGCAGACCTACCATCTAGGTGTCCTCACAATCCATGTAAAAAACTATGTAACTTGTAGCTGAATGCTATCATGCAATAAGTTACATTTTATTTAAAACAAGAGCCTCTTCCTGTTAGATTAGCTTGTGATTTTCCTCCACCACATTAGACAAAGCAAGGACTCCAGATCCCAATTTAAAAGGAAGTTGGTGGCAGGAAATCGACCTATACTGACCAGGAGTCCAGCAAGCTCAGATACCAATTAATGTCTGAATATTTAGTTTAGTTGCATTATTATAAGTTGTTTTGATAACTTCTAGTGCTGAAAACTTTTCAAGCTTTAAGGTAGCTAGATTTTAGCACATGCCCAATCTTTAAGTACAATTAAATACCATTTAAACATAATTCTGTAAAATTGAATTACTAACTAATTGCTCCTTTAAGAGAAAATATCTAATTACAATTGCATAAGTGATTTTGTGATCAAACATCTGACAAATACTGTCCACCAGTTTCTAAAGCAGATAAATAACATCTGAATGAACAATAAAAGTTAAATTTCCAGCTGATCACTGAAGGATTTTACTGTGAGGATAAAGGGTTTTCTTTTTAAATAGCCAGATTTCAGATTTTTCTTTGGCCAAGATTTTCAAATAACATGTCATGAATACATAACCTTCTTCATAATAAATGCATGGCTCTTTTTAATTTTGTATTTAACTGAAATTTATAGATTTGTTTTCCAGGTTTTAAAGAGACATAGATACACTGGGTAGTACAATTCCTTCAGTAATTTGACCTGAACCCTTTGCTCTCGCATTCCCTATGCATGAATCTCCACTCGAAAGTCCCTGTGTAAATGCTCTAGTCCCAGCATAGCCAGCAGCTCCCTCACCTAATATTGAAAAATGTTGATCATCTGTCTTTCTGCTATCATCAGTTATTTTCTGTCATGAAATCACAGACAGGTTGACACCATAATTTTTAAGACTTGTGTATTTGTCAGTGTTGCTCTAACTTTATAAATAGCTAAGTAAAAAAAGCACTGAGACAGTTCCCTACGTGCTGTAAATATTTGTGTGAATATAAATCACAGTCTCGAATTTTCATGCAGTTCTTACAATCGCTTGCTGTTTCTTTCTTTCACCATTTACAGGACTTCTTCATATATTCTGCTGGTCTACAGCAAGATAAATCCTGACCAGAAATCTCAGACTCAGATACTTGAAGTTTGCTGTCTTTGCTGATTTATAATTATCTCAGTTTAACCAAATGGTGTCAAAATGGAACCAATTCACTTTAAATGTAACAGAATATTGTAAGAGGAGATAATGGAATGAAGAATGAACACAATTGAAGTCAGGGAGACTAACTTTCCACAGCTCCCTTTGTTTTCAGCTGAGTAGACTGTGAAGCTGTTCTAAGGTGATAACATTCAAATATTGTACAGTATTTGCTCAACTGTATTCTGCTCTGAGTGGCTATCCTAGCGTAAAACATCATTTGAAAATTGAAAATTAAAATATTAAGTATCAGGAATTCAATTACTGTTCAGTCTGTCAATTTATTATTGTGTCATTCCCAGCAAAATTGGACATGATAGGTAATATAACTGACAACTGGAAAAAGTCAAAAATTACGGCATTAGATTGTGTCTTATCAAGTAGCCAAGTCATATCAGAAGATCACATAGTTTCAGTTGTAGTAAAGTATTACAAAACTGTGAGAAAATTTTTAAAAAGCTTTCAAGACAATTTGTATTATGGGGTTTTGGTGATAGAAAACACTGCTATGGAATGACACTTTCATCCAGAGTATCAATACAAATTTTTTAAAAATCTGTTGATGTAATTACTTTAAATGTATCAAAGCCTCCTCTGAACTAACCATTGGAATGCTGGAAGCCTTGATGTTTCTTTTGTCAGCATTCGGATTACTTTTTCAACCCAACCTGCTGAGAGGTCAAAAAAGACATTTGACAGCTGGAAAGCAACAAGGCATCTGACATAGATGGAATCCGTGCTGAAGGACTAAAATATGGCAGACCTGTGACACCAATCCATAACCTCATCAGCCTTGTCTGGGAGGAAGAGAGCATGCTGGGAGATCTCAAAGACACTGTAATTGTGACCATATTCAAGAAATGAGACAACTCTGACTATGGAAATTACAAATGGATTCCCCTATAGTCTGTCATGGGAAAACAAGCCATGGTCCTCAACCACAATAGGTGTGCAAACTGGGATCAAGCAGGGGCGTGTCATCACACCAGTGCTCTTCTCTATCCTCCTGCCCACAACACTCCACCCCATCTCCATGAAGTTCGCTGTTGGAGTGGAGCGAACCTCCAGGACAATCAAGAAGCTCTTTCACGTTTGATGCCTCCAGGACAGAACCAAGATCACCCCTACCTTCTGTCATCAAGCTGCAGTACATAGATGATGCCTGTGGAATGGGTGTCAAACTAAATATACAGAAAACACAGGTTTTCTACCAGCCTGCTGCTGCTGCCACACAACACTGTTCTCCGACCATCACATTCACAGTGAGTCCCTGGACAACGTGAATCATTCCCATACCTCAGGAGCCTCCTCTCTGTGCAAGCAGACATTGGCAACGAAATCCAACATTGACTTCAATGTGCCAGTGCAGCTTTGGATGCCTGAGGAACAGTGTATTTGAAGTTTGAAACCTCACACCCAGTAGCAATCTCCTGGACTACAGAGCACCCTCCTGTATGCATCAAAAACATGGACCATGTACAGCAGACATCTCAAATCCCTGGAGTGTTATCAGCAGCACAAATGCATACAATTGTGAATGATCTCTCCCTGGTCAATATCTCCAGTATCGAGGCTCTGATCTGCTTTACTCCAAGTTCTGCAATAGTAAGCAATCTCTAGGAGGGCAGAGGAAACACTACAAGGACACTGCGAAAGCCTCCCTATACTACAGCAACATTCCCATCAACACGTGGGTATCGCTTGCCCTAGAATGCACAATCTACAGAAGAATCATCCACAAAGGCAATAACCACTTCAACGGTCATCGAATGGAGCACATGGAGGCCAGGTACTAGCAGAAAGACCATGCGGTGTCCAGAATGTCTCATCCACCCACCTCATCATACACCACCATCCTCACCCGTCGCAGAGTTTGTGGGATCCAATGACTAATAAGCCATTGCAGAATCTACCCCTGCTGCCCCGGAGTTATCTTCAACGAGTGAAAGGCTGCCAAATATGATGTCACTGGTCAAGTTAGCATTTCTTGCCCATTCTTAATAATGCAGAAGGCAGTTAAGAGTCAACCACATTGCTATGGGCCTAGAGTTAAATGTAGGCCAGACCGGGGGAGTCTTCTTCTCTAAAAGGATTTAGTGAAGCAGATGGGGTTTTCTCACATTGATAATGGCCATTGTTAGACTGTTAATTTCAGATTTCTATTGAATTCAAATTCCACCATCAGCTGAGGTCCCCAGAATGTTAACTGGGTTTTTGGATTAATAGTCTTGTGATAATACAACTCACTTTATGTAAGGGTGTGAAGGATATTTAATAAATTATTTCCAGAAGTATCATCCTTTTAAAACATACTAACAGTGTCTTTAAAACATATCCTTTAAAATTAAATTAGACCATTCATTTTTACAATTGAGAATTTGAATGAAAATGAAATTCACTCTAGTTTTCAATTAGGTGCTGAAGAGCCCAGATATTCCAACAGCCAGATACTTACTGTAGCAATGTAGATTGGAGTTGTGCATTGAGATGATACAGACATTCCAAAGCAGCTTACTCTGACTAAATTGACCAAAAAATTAAATGCTCTGATTAGTAATTCCCCAGTGTCTGGAAGCTTCTGAAAGTTGGACATTTCAGAAGGTTCTGACTCAGTACAGCCTAATAGTTACTGAGGAAAAAGAAATAGTTTTTAAAACGTACTCTAACTTCTGAATGACTGTTAAAGTGAACTCTGAACTCACTATTGACTCTCCTCAACTACAACTGCTCGATCCTTTCCACCTCCGGAACTTCAAATTCCACAATTCCTGCATCCTGACCATACACTACCCATTCTCACCAACTCACCACAACTGCCCCAATAGATCTGATCTCTTCTGATCTGGTGGATACAATACAAATCCTGCTGGATCACATCCCCAACCAGATCTCAGCAACTATCCCCTACACTCCAACTCTCCGAACTCCCACCAAACCTGACAGATTCACCTACTTGACTCTTCAATCTACCCTATGCACTCACCAAACTGTGACCCTAACCATTCCACCCAGCTGGCACCCTACTGAACTCACCTATTTGCCTCCTAAGATGCCTACACACTTACTTGACATTTTTGCCCTTTCATGGTAGCTGTCAAAGTTGCTGCCTGTGATGCTGAACACTTACATCACAGAGCAGTGGTAATTCTCTCCTATGCTAGTTCTAATTTTTCCTGGACAGGTCTCTGCTGTTTCATACCAAAAGGCTTCTGTCAAGAGCAGAACTAATCTAGTGGTTAGTGGGTATTTTTTAGTTCAATCTGTATCAGAAATAGGGTTTCTGACCCTGATCACAATTTCTCGGCTGTACTGAATTTGGTCTTTGAGAAAACCATACTATGTATATAATTAAGTAAACAAGCAAAAGAGGAACAAGACAAATAATTTATTTAATCACTAATAATCGGCTTTTTTAAAAAAAACTGTGATGGTGTTGACAAACTTAAATCAATAAAAATACTTGGTGTAACAGAAAAATCAAACTAAGTGTTAATTTCATTGAAGTCATCTATTTCTGCAAACAAAAATAACCAGAAATGGGACAAGAGTTCGCAGAAATAGCGATAACAACGTTTGCTAAAATTTTAACACCTTATTGAAAATCAACCACCTCTAAAAGAAATGTAATTGATTTCATCATATTTTCAATTCTTTTTCGGTGATGAGTATGTGTGTTTTTGCTTCTCCACCTCTTTGTCAGCTTACCAGTGGTGCTGAAAACATTAAGGTAGCACAGCTTGGAATCTGAGATCACCCGCAACTGCTGAGCCAATATGTTCACCTGAAAGGAAAAGTTGCTAGATGAAAGCAAACTAAGATTGCACATTATTGCCATTGTTGCTAAAGAAGGTCAATTGAAAGGTCAATTGAAGGTGGGCAGCACGGTGGCACAGTGGTTAGCACTGCTGCCTCACAGCACCAGAGACCCGGGTTCAATTCCCGCCTCAGGCGACTGACTGTGTGGAGTTTGCACATTCTCCCCGTGTCTGCGTGGGTTTCCTCCGGGTGCTCCGGTTTCCTCCCACAATCCAAAGATTTGCAGGTCAGGTGAATTGGCCATGCTAAATTGCCCGTAGTGTTAGGTAAGGGGTAAATGTAGGGGTATGGGTGGGTTGCGCTTCGGCGGGTCGGTGTGGACTTGTTGGGCCGAAGGGCCTGTTTCCACATTGTAATGTAATCTAATCTAATCTGAAAGGACTTGGTATTAATTCAACCCTCTGCCGGTAAGCCACTCCAAAGAGGAGGGTAAGGAAGCTGGATTGGTTTTACTGCATAAACTTCAAAACTAAAGTCAAGATTATCATGTGGAAGGCAATGATCTTTTGGTATTATTGCCAGACTGTTAATCCAGTGACTCAGGTCATGTTCTGGTGACCCAGGTTTGAATTCGTCATGGCAGATGGTGGAGTCTGAATCCAATAGAAATCTGGAATTATGAGATAACCATGATCTAATATTGTCAGAAAAACCCATTTGACTCATCAATGTCCTTAAGAAAGGAAACTGTGTTCCTTAACTGGTCTGCTCTATATGTGACTCCAGGCCCATAATATTGTGGTTGACTCTTAACTTCCTTCTGGACAATTATGGATGAACAATAAATGCTGACCCAGCTAGTGATGCCCTCATTCTGTGAATGAATGAATAAAAACACACAACCTTTTCTATTCAATGAAAATTTTACATTGCATGACAGGGATTAGTAAATCAATAGTGTAAATTCTTTATTTGAATATAAGTATATCTGCATTGGGAAGTGGTGTATAAATATCTTGACTTCACCTGCTGCTGTAGACTAAGCATAGAGTCATTGACTAATACATCACATCCTATCTCAGTAGTATGACTGATGACAGTTTGAGATACATTTCCCTAATGTACATGTACATCATATCACAACATTTGCCTTTTTTTCTAATCTAGGTATTTACCCATAGAGATTGAAACTACTTACATGGCCTAGCGAGAATTCTTCAGGTGAATTTGGCAAAATATATCACTAACCGCCTCTCATAGGTGATCCTATCTTCATCGTACCATGTGTCATTCCTTGAACAATGTAGCAATGCCAGGTTATTCTGGAATTGACTGGCATCTCCAAATTTAAAAAGCTGTTGCTCACTGGACAAGTGCCATCAGTCCAGAGTTGCCCTTTGCATGTGTCCTGCCACCTGCCTTAGAAGTGGCAGTGAAGTGAAATTTTGTGCCCCATTTTGCTGGATATGCAGTGCACAGCCAGGATGTCATTTCTCCCCAGGACAAGCAGAGGAGGCTACATCCCCAGACCCTGCCAGCTTGCTCTAAGGTTATCATCCAGGTGAGTCTCTATCTCAGCTATCTGGAGGTATGCACAGAAGGACAATGACCACCTCTGCTCCACCAGGGTGAGTGCCATCATTTTATCCTGAATATCTCATTTTCACTCTCTCATCTCCGACCAAACTCATGCTCTACCAAATCTTTCTAATACCTGCAGCATCTTCCCTCGCTCTCATCCGCCCCAACCTCAATACCTCTAACCCTATGTTCCTTCTGCACTGCCAGCTCACTCGTTTGGGACACCTCTCCACCTGCTCTATCCACTTTCATCTCCCTTAATACCTGCCCCTCACTCATACCAGGAGAAAACTGCCTCCAGCAAGGCAGACAAAGTCAAGTTGGGTGGTATGTTGCTCGACAGTTGGGTCCTCATCACTCATGTGGATATTGTCCTGACTCCGATCTCCCCAAGCTGCTAAATAGTTGTGGAGAAAGTGAGGTCTGCAGATGCTGGAGATCAGAGCTGGAAATGTGTTGCTGGAAAAGCGCAGCAGGTCAGGCAGCATCCAGGGAACAGGAGAATCGACGTTTCGGGCATAAGCCTGAAGAAGGGCTTATGCCCGAAACGTCGATTCTCCTGTTCCCTGGATGCTGCCTGACCTGCTGCGCTTTTCCAGCAACACATTTCCTGCTAAATAGTTGTGTCCAAAGCCCTGGACTGGTATCAGAGCATTTTGAGTTCACTTACCAGGACTCCCTGAACAAACACACTCTCTCTCTTCATTTAGAGTCATTGAGATGTATGGCATGGAAACAGACCTTTCAGTCCAACTTGCGCATGCCAACCAGACATCGTAACCTAATCTAGTCCCATTTTCCAGCACTTGATCCATATCCCTCTAAACACTTCCTCTTCATATACCTACACAGTGCCTTTTAAATGCTGCAATTGTACCATCCTCCACCACTTCCTCTGGCGGCTCATTCCATACACGCATGAAAAAGTTGCCCTTTAGGAGCCTTTTGAATCTTTCCCCTCTCACCTTAAACCTATGCCCTCTAGCTCTGGAATTCCCTGCCCATTTACCCTATCCATGTCCCTCATGATATTATAAACCTCTATAAGGTCACCCCTCAGCCTCCGACCCTCCAGGGAAAACAGCCCCACCCTACTTTTCAGCCTCTCCCTATAGCTCACTTGACTGAGGGCTGCTGACAACTAGGCAAACTTCCTGGCTTTGTGCTCAAGCAAAAACACCTGGCAATACAGCAGCTGAGGGGATACAGTGGAAAAAAGGCAAGGGAAGGCAATGCAAGGCAGGAACAGAGTGAGTGAATGAATGCTAGAAGAGCAAATGAATAGGCTGGAGATGCAGTCTGGTCCAGTTCATCAGTTGAGTGTATGTTCCTGAGTGCGCACTGTCCTTGCAGCAACATTACAATATTAATTGCCAGTGCATCCTGAGGTGCAGCACTGAAGCACAGAGGCCTCCTGTAAGTGGATCAGAGATGTGCCTCAAGGGTTCTCAGAGACTGGTCTATGCTAATTGCTAATGTGGACATGGGGTGTATGTTTGGCTGGTGCCCATGGAGCACTCCCCAAAATGCAGCCCCTCACAGCGGCCCCTCACAGCCAGTGGTAAGGCAAAATGGCCAAGTGCCTGCTCTGACTTCTATGTTGAGTATTCTCAGTGTCCCATTTGTTCAGCGTGTTTGCTAAGATAGGAAGCTGAAAATAAATGAAGCGAGTTGCGGTGTTTGTTAATACAGCGTCAAACAGCTATAATTGGCAATCACTACTGCCTAGTGAGAAATTCAGTTCGCAGCTCAGCAAATGCACAACAGATACAGTAAGTTGCTCCTGATGTTGAGACAACACTCGCCAGCCTTCCCAGGCCATTGTGCCACAAATCATGCCAAAGTTTATATCATGTCTGAATATACCATGATACAAAGGAGTAAACTTACAAAACCCTAAAACATTTTAGCAGTTTTCTGATCCATCCAAACTTATAAATGATGATCTTTGCTGGAGGCCATTGCATAGCGTTGTATCTTAGACCATGTTATAATTATAATAAGATTCGTCAGTGTTTCTGCTTGTGGATTCATTAACCACAAGCCAGTCATGGGCACCTTTCATCTATACCTGTTTTTAATTCATGTATCGTGTACCTCTGGGACTATTGATGAGAGTTGTCTGCCAAATTGTAATGCTGCATTGATTCTGCAGTGACACAAGTTCAGAATGGCTGTACATATTTGGTTCCAACTGTGATGTGTATCCTACAGGCTGATGACCTGCATTGTAGGATAGGTGGTCTTCTCCCCATGGTAAGTGTCCAGTGGTGCTTCTTGGCTCTGCGGTGTAATAATACTATGGCTTTAAGAGCTGTATTTTGGTCTTTTTTTAATGATGAAATGTTAAGACAGAGGTATCAAGCTGTCTTCTCAAATCCATTAAACAGTTTGTGAAGCTTCCAAAAAAATCATTGGAATAATAGAAGGAGCCTGAATGAATGGGGTCAAGCTCCCATAGAAACAGAATTTTTAATTTTAGCTTTCTACAGTTGCTGTGGTCTTGAAGCTGGATGTGGAAGCTCTTATTCCTTTCTCTGGAGTTATCTTCCTGCTACTAAAATTGATGTGAGACTATCTATTTTACTGAATTTGCCTTTGTCAAGGGTGTATTTATGAGATGTTACTATATTGGAACAGTTAATTAGTAGTAGCTAATATATCTATATATTATTTTGTTCATCATTTTGATCCAATTCTTTTATTTTTGTATTGTCTGTATTTTAACTGTAAAAATTACAGTGTGTTTTGCTTAAAGTCAGGTAGTTTGACCAATCAAATTGCATCTGGAATGCAACCTCTTATACTTACGTTTAAAATAAGAACAAGTTAGGGTCTGGGCTATGTTCCTAATATAGTTTGAAGGGGTTTGGTTTGGTCCATAACAGTGATCCTCACCTTTGTTTTGATATTATGGATGATAACTAAAGACAAGTCTGTGCACACGAACAATCACTTAACCCATGATGTCTATGATATAAAATATCTAGGATGGACAAGATGAGTTGTTAGAACAATAATCAAGTGTAATGGACTCAAGGTACAAAGTCTCTAAGCCATTAAATGCAATGAGTTCGGCAGTGTGAGCTTGCCGCATCTGTGGATAAATACCTATTAGTGCAACGTGGAAGGAAATTTGCACCTGCACCAGTGTTCAGCATCAAATAGATTTTATGTTGTATTCTACAGGGATATTATCTAGATGGTGACCAGGACTTCTTTTTGTACTACTGTGCCAACACAACATTAGATGTTCACCATGCTGTGTGTTGAAGATCAGATCATCCTCATCATCGAACCATATAGTTTGACTAGACATATTTTAGATTTTGTTCCCAAGGTGGGGTCACTGGAGCCGCTAATTTTGATTTCACTCCACAGATGCTGCCGGACCTGCTGAGATTTTCCAGCAATTTCTGTTTTTGTTTCAGATTTCTAGCATCTGCAGTACTTTCGATATTTTGGATTTGTCTCGATGCTGATTGCTATCTACTCTTGGTTGCTTGGAATGCTGTATCTTGATAGTTTTGTTGCAACTTCTTGTGACGTCAAGACAGTTGTTCCAGCCATTGCTTTTCTGCACCAGTAATTCCAGTGTCCTCTTGTGTCACATCTTAGTATATACCTTTAAAACTTGGATAACTTCCGGGTACATGTATGAGGCTTGCATTGCTTATTAAGCCTCCATCCATTTCCAAATGTGTCAATGTGGATGCATAATGCAAACCTGAAAATTCTGTCTACCCTCTGGTATAGCTTCAAACTCGTGTTTACATTGCAATGGTGTAATTCTTGGAGAAAGTGAGGTCTGCAGACGCTGGAGATCAAAGCTGAAACTTTATTGCTGGAACAGCACAGCAGGTCAGGCAGCATCTAGGGAACAGAAGATTCGACGTTTCGGGCACATGCCCTTACGTCGAATCTTCTGTTCCCTAGATGCTGCCTGACCTGCTGTGCTGTTCCAGCAATAAAGTTTCAGCTGTAATTCTTGGGTTAGCTAAAGAGGTCTTTTTTGCTAAATGCTTTGTTAGGATAGTTACAATTCCAAATTTGATTATTCTGTCAGCTAGCTCTAGTCCTATCTAGTTGCAATTACACCTCTTCTCTTCATGTTTACTTATGAATTGATCAATGACCTTATCAGTTGTCGTATGAAAGGCATGAATTTCAAACAATGTATTTGGAAATGGAGTTTCACCCCTAATTGATTTTTAGAGTGTTGACTGTATTTTACCTGGATATATAAAGCTCATTGTATGATAGACTTGAAGTGTTCAGTCTATGGAGTCCATTCATCTCCTATTGAAATTTAAATCTTAATGGCTTGTTTATCTGGTTCTGGAATTTTGAGTTCTAGAAAACACAACTACATACATTATCATAACAAATTAAATTCAGGTATGAGGCCTTCCTGTTGAGTTTTTGAAATGTTGTCATCTTGGAGATCTTTTCAGGAATAATATTACCTTCTGAAACAAGACAATTATTTAAGTTTCTGATAACCCTTCAGAACTTAGCTAAGCCCCTTAAGAGACCACTGCCTTAAATCATCATAGGTTATGTTTGATTCAGTGGTAGTACAATTGAGCTTTTTCAGCTCTTTTGGGCTTAGGTCCAGACCAACTCATAAAATAGTCATTTTGGCATGATATGGAACTGCCTGTTTCAAAGGGTAGGAGTAGGAAGAGCTTTCTGGTAGGCTTCTTTTGCATGTGAGAAGCAGCTACTGGATTCTTAGCCCAGTATCCTATGTATTAATCCGCTTCAGATCTGCTGCAGCAGGAAATGATTCATCTGTCATTGGAGTTCTCCTTAAAGTTAAACTTCCAGAGTCAGCTATTGAATTTTTATTCCTGCATAAACTTTGAAGCAAGTAGACTTTCACTAATTAAACTCTCCCAAATTTAGATTAGATTAGATTCTCTATAGTGTGGAAACAGGCCCTTCGGCCCAACAAGTCCACACCGCTCCTCCGAAGAGAAATCCACCCAGACCCATTCCCCTAACTAATGCACCTAACACCGTAGGCAATTTAGCATGGCCAATTCACCAGACCTGCACATCTTTGGACTGTGGGAGGAAACCTCAGGGAGAATGTGCAAACTCCACACAGACAGTCGCCCAAGGCTGGAATCGAACCCGGGTCCCTGGTGTTGTGAGACTGCAGTGCTAACCACTGAGCCACCCATTAAACAATCTTACCAGGACCAACTATCTTCTGGAAGGAGGATTCAGTAGAATGACGATGCAGTTTGTAGGATGTGTGAAGTGCTACACAATCACTTACAGATAAATTAATACTTCAAAGTTGTTTCACTCCCACACTAGTTGTTCTGCTTCATATAAAAGGGTTTATGCTTGTGTACATCTCAGTCAAATCTTCAAAGCTCACACTGCAACCATCTTCTATTAACAAACATATCAATTACATGACCTGGATTTGTAAAACAATAATGTGGATTATTTATTTGAAGATAAAATTATTTAGATCGATGTTCACTAGCAAGCAGTACACATTTGACCTTGATTGCTACTGCTCTAAGTATTGACTAATGGGAAAAAAATACATGCATCATGGCAGTGATTGACATAATTTGAAATAGTCTGCTGTAGAGGTGCATGTATATCCTCTGCCAATATCTCATGATGACATGGTCTTTTGATGCCTCTAGGGTATGCTGCCATTCTTACTTTTCATGCATCACTCATGACAAACTCTAAAGAAATCAAAAATCAATTGTATCAAGATGTAGAGATGTAGGTTTCTAGAAAGGCTAAGTTCATTATCTTTAATTACTTCAACTTTTGGGTAGGAGCTGACCAACAATTCTGGAAGGCAGTCATTGTTAGATACGTCGTCAGAATCCATTATTTTCAACAGCCAATTGGACCAAAACGTACAAAAACAGAAAAGACACAGAGATTGCTTGATGAGAACAACAGAGATTATTAAATTGTTTGCTGAGAAATATACCCTTTATGACGTATGGTTGAAAAGCCAACATCAAAACAAAGAAAACTATATGTAACAATAAGTATAGTGAGCTTCAACCAAAGTTGTCATGCATAATGGAAAACTCATGGAGTGAAGAAACTGAGAAAATCCTGGTATGTGCTGATAAATTAGATATAACCAGATTCTAAAACAATCACCTGTCTAGAAGCGCCACTCTCAAATTGAGAGTTGATCTTTCCATTTTGTTGATGGACAAATCCAGGGTGAGGTATGTGATAAAAGAAACATTAAAATCGGCAACAAAATTTTAAAAAAGCAACAGTTGTAATATTCTTATTGTATTTGCGCAATAGTTGGACCACTTCAATCATTCAGAAAGATTTGATGGTGGACAATGACATTCTCAGAAAGGCTAACAAGTGAAGGGTTTAAACAACATTGACAACAACATAACAGAAGTGGCCAGTTCACCTAGTTTGAATGTCTGGGACTTGACTCTTCAATGAGGCATTATACAGTGAATTGAAATTTGGTAAGTGCCATATTAAAAATTGAAAACATTGTCTGAAGACCTTGCTAAAAGTAAAATGTGGCATCTCAATTGACAATTTGGCAAAAAGATGATTAATGATGTAATGACGAAACCTGAAGTAAGTAAAAACAGAGCCCGCAGGAAAGATCAGCCCTTAGGCAAATCTTATATTCAATCTTCTTTGTGTGGGAAAAGATTTCTCACAAAAATCAGATTTTAATCACCAGATGAGAATCCATAATCGGCAATAAATTGATGAATCATATTACTATCATCGTAAGCAATGATAGACAAAATATTTCTAAGTATTGAGAGCTAATGATAGTAATAGAAATTGTTTCAAAAATTGTTATTAAAACCAAAAGTAGGTCCAAGTTGAGAAAAGTAGAAATCTACAGCATCCAAGGCTAGTTAATATAATACCACTGATGGACAGCTCAGCTTCCTCACACTGTCAGGTTCAGGAATTCTTCCAAATGATCACCCCTGATAATATCATCACGACTTACTATTCAATCAAAAAAGTACGTAGAGGAAAAGTATTTACAGAAGGAAATTAATTTTAATCAAAATATGTATATTCTTTTCCATGAAATCCATTTCTTAATTTATCTATTTACTGGCACACACATATCTAGGTTAGATATTTGTCATGGGCTGATGCATAAAGATACTGTGTATCTGGTGCATTACGACAAATTAGCCAAATAAAGCTACATTATGCTTGCTGAAAATTGCAGTGAAATGATGTAAGTTTTAAGCCAGTGAAAATAGAAGGGAGTTCAGCTGAAGGGATCATACACAGTGCAGTACAATTTAAAACCTACTTGATGGGTATGTGCTAGACATATTTAGGACATATTATTTTTTTCTGGAAAAGGACAGAGTTAGAAAAGAAAACCCTGATATCTTCTGCTAATCCTTAGGGACATGTGTAACATTGTACGTGTTTAAAATAAGTAGAAACAGGCAAATTACTTTTCAAATTGCAAAAGTTAAATTAATACTTCTGGTGACTAAATCAACATTCCACATGGAACTGTAGCCCCAAGGATCATTATCACTGACAAAACAATTTGTATCTGTCAGATTTCTCAAGTTAATTCTTACCTTGGGAATTATAATTCAAATGTGTAAAGTTGTTTGCAAGGAATGGATGGGGAAATGGCTCTGCATTTTTATCCTGATGTAATATTGCATACACTTCACATAAATTAATGTAAGTCTGATGTATTACCTACTACAACATTAAAATAATCCGACTTCGTATTGATTGTTTTTGGTTAGTTGCATAATTCACCACATATTCGTCAATTACAGTTTCTTAATAACCAGAGAACATAGCTTTTTTATTAGATGATTTATGGACAAAATATTTTAATTCCCAAAAGAGAAGATAGGATTTGTTTGCTTTCCAGCCTCTCCTTGGCTGTGACAGTGGGATTGATCTGTTCTGACTTAACTGTTAAAACACTGAAATTCCTGAGAACAAAAGAGATATGAGCCTATTTAAAATGATGAACATTGTCAACATATTCCTATTTCACAATGCATCATTAAATCATAATTTCTCATGATTATTTATTGTTTCACTGTTAAAAGTATTCAAACTATTTTAAAGTAGAATTGCATATATTTTCATTCAGACATTTGTTAATCTGGTTTTAGAAAAAAAAAGTCAACACTATTCCCCATTGGCATAACATACACAATGCATTAAATATGATCGTAGAATGTCGAGTATGTAGGTTAAGTTTGATCTGAGAGTAGGATAGAAGATTGGCACAACACAAGGGCTGAAGGGCCTGTACTGTGCAGTACTGTTCTATGTTCTCAATTGACTAAGTTAGCTAAACCAAACAGTTTTTAGATCCTGGTTAAGAAAAGCTGCTTTTGTACATACAAACAGATTGACAGTGAGCTGAAATGAATTGTTCTAATGTGATGGTCCAGATTTTATTTTCTACATTCTGGCACACAGCTTCTAATTAATTGGCCCATTTCCTATTCTATTAAAACAAAGGAAACGTTTGGTGATTACATTCTTGCTGAGCTGAATGGCACGTTTCCATCGCAGAAATTGATCTTGGCATGGAGATGATGAACAAGATGGACCCTGTGCCACATTCTATTGGACATGGAATAAATTGCTGTGCACATCCACAGACAGTCTTCTTGATCTGATATGCTTCATAAGAAATGTGAAAAGTCATTTTGAAGAATTATGAAACATGGGGATAGGAAAATAGTTCGAGCTCACTGAAATAACACTACTTAAGTTTCAAACTCAACTTGCCCAAGAGAAAATTATAGTCCAAACCATTTTTTTCACAAAAACCTCTTTGTCATTCTGCTGGATTTATCAATTTGTTTTTATTTGATACTATAAAAGATCACCCAGGTTCTATTGGCTCCACATCCTTCCAAATATAGATTTTAAAATCTATAATCATGTTTAGAAATGTTCTTAGTGTCCCTGACCCCACCTCTCCTTATAAAAAGTTCTGATAAACTTCAGGATTTCTGATAAAATGTTACCTAACTGAATCATTAACATTGTCTCCCTCATCACAGATGCTGCTTTACTTTATTTCAAATTTCCAACAGCCAGAGTAATTTGTTTTTATAATATGATCCTGTTGCTGGCTATTAAGTCCCAGGATCAAACTCCAATCTGTTCTGCTAGTTGATCTCAGCTGGCACAGAGATGCAAATGCTAAAACTGGCCAGGGTGTGTGCCCTTGAATGTCATGCTGCCTGGTTGCAAGACATAAAGTAAATAGCAGAAGTAAGTTGCAGGTATTAAGATCGGCAAATGATAACAAATGGTGTCCCATGAGGAACGCTGCTGGGACCAGCATGATTCATAACTTAATGTTAATGATATCCTCTGTGGAATCAAAAACACACATTTTAAATAGTGGATGCCATCAAACGTGGAGGAATACTTAACCCTGCGGATGACAATAAATGCAGGAAAAACATTCATAAACATATAGAATGGACATATAACGGGTAAATAAATTTAAATATAGATTGGTGAGAAAGTTACACTGGTCATCCATTATTTGAGAAAGTCAAAATGGAGTATAGAAGCAAAGGGATCTGCGAGCACAAATATACTAATCACCGAAAGGAATCTTTAGGCTATTAGAACCACAAAAAAGCAAGCAGATTACTAGAGGTTTATTTATAGAGGTACAGGTTTGTAAGATAGGGAAATTATGCTCAATTCAGATCCAACCTCAGTTATACCACATTCTTAAGTACTGCATAACAATTCTCATTGCATTTTGGAAAAGCAATGTAGAAGCAATGGAGACTGAACACTAAAAAAGGTGGTAGCTATTATATTAATCAAAGAAACATGAACAGGAATAGTGTCTTGGAAACAAATACTGAATCATAACATAATAAAGATCCCTAAAGTTCAGAAATATTTGGACACAGCTGACGTGAGAAGAATGTTAACTCCTGGGGCAAAAGCAAAATTATAGTGCAGGGAATCCTCATTTAAAGTTGGAGTTTATGTTCCTGAAGATTATCACTTTAAGTGAAGTGTGATTTCCCATAGGAACAACATTAAAGCCAGAGTTGGGTCCATGGAAAAGTAAAGGATTTTTGCCAGAAAAGCCAATGTAAAATATGAAATACAATCATTTTGGTGGCACAGTAACTCAATGGTTAGCACTACTGCCTCACAGCGACAGGGACCCAGGTTCTATTCCAGCCTCGGGTGATTGTCTGTGTGGAGTTTGCACATTCTCCCCGTGTCTGCTCCCTCCCACAGTCTAAAGATGTGCAGGTAAGGTGATTTGGCCATTCTAAATTGCCTGTAGTGTTAGGTGCATTAGTCAGAGGGAAATGGGTTTGGGTGGGTTACTCTTCAGAGGATCAGTGTGAACTTATTGGGCCAAAGGGCCTGTTTCCACACTGCAGGGAATCTAATCTAAAAACAACAATCATTCTTAGCTGAGATAACTTGTAAAACAAACAAGGAGAGCTTTTATAAAAACATTCATACTTCAATACAGATACAATTTCATCAAATGTGCAGGTAAAGTACTATTGAGTCCAATCCAGCAGAAATTATATCCACAGAAAGCCTGCTCCTTTACTTCAGCACCTGAACAGAGAACTGTTTAAAAATAAAACAATGATATCTGACTGCAAGGTGTAAACCCAATGGCAGTGACTCTAGCAGCACAATTGGAGGCCCTTGCTGAAGTGCAATGACGTGAAAGGTACAATGACACTGAATGCAGCCAAGAAGTTACAGCCTTTTCTGATTGGTATATACACACACATTTACACACACAGTTATGATGTGGACCTTGGTGTACAAGACAAAATTTCAAATTTTGCTGATGATCTGAAATTGAAAGCATCATCACCTGTGTGGAAGGTAATGTTGAACATAGGAGGTGGTGTCACAGTAGTAATGTCATTGGACGAACAATCCAGGACCCTAAACTGAACATGGGTTTGAATTCCATCATTATAGATAGTAAACATTAATTTAATAAAAATCTGGGATAAAAAGCTACCCTAATGACAACTGTACAAAAATTGTTTATTGCTGTAAAAACTGGTTTAGTTCACTAATCCCCTTTGTTAAAGGAATGTGCCTGTCATTATTACAATGCGGTTGAATCTGAAGGAGTTAGGGCTGAGCAGTAAACTCTGGCCCAGCCAGCAATGCCCCTACATCCCAGCAATGAACTGAAACAAAGGATTGTTTGCCTGCAGTAGGGAGGCTCTTTTCATTTTTCACTCCTTTAGAAGATTGGTAAACAAATTTTAGAAAGATAAGGTTTGGTGAACTTTTAAATCAAATCCAAAGCAATAAATTGATAATCTAAATAAATGCCAATGAATAGAGTAAAACACATTAAACAGGCCACAGAAATTTCTGCTATAATCATATAGCAGGACTTGACAATAACCTTCCAGAGAAACCTCCCTGAAGTCAACATCAGCCAGCCAATGAACTTCCAGGTACTGCCTAATAGGTCTGGGTTGCTCACTATTGTTAACTGTAAGTATAATTATAATGTTATCACTGTAATAGATAAAGGGGGTTGCCATTTTGAATAAGGAGCGAGGGCATATAAAAGAAACAGCTTTAAAGTGAAAAACATTAAAAGGTGAAACATAAAAAAAGGTCTCCTGCATATCAATATAAGGTAGTCATCAAGAAATTTGGGAGACAGTTTAGAATAGAACATAGAACATAACAGTGCAGTACAGGCCCTTCGGCCCTCGATGTTTCGCCGACCTGTCATACCAATCTGAAGCCCATCTAACCTACCCTATTCCATGTACGTCCATATGTTTGTCCAATGACGACTTAAATTTACTTAAAGTTAGTGAATCTATTATCTTTGCAGGCAAAACATTCCATACCCTCACTACTCTGAGTAAAGAAACTACCTCTGACATCTGTCCTACATCTATCACCCCTCAATTTAAAGCTATGCCCCCTCGTGCTCATCATCACCATACTTGGAAAAAGGCTCTCCCTGACCACCCTATCTAACCCTCTGATTATCTTACATGTCTCTATTAAGTCACCTCTCAACCTTCTTCTCTCTAATGAAAACAGCCTCAAGTCCGTCAGCCTTGCCTCGTTAGACCTTCCCTCCGTACCAGGCAACATCCTAGTAAATCTCCTCTGCACCTTTTCCAAAGCTTCCACATCCTTCTTATAATGCAGTGACCAGAACTGTACACAATACTCCAGGTGCAGCCGCATCAGAGTTTTGTACAGCTGTAGCATAACCTCATGGTTCCGGAACTCGATCCCTCTTTTAATAAAAGCTAAAACACTGTTAAGCCTTAACAACCCTGTCAACCTGGGTGGCAACTTTCAAGGATCTGTGTACCTGCACACCGAAATCTCTCTGCTCATCTATTTTAAACTTCTTTATTCAGAGAATGGTCTAATTTATTATCACAGGCAGTGGTTGATTGAACTTTAAATGCATTTATGGAAATAATGGACAAGCATATGAGGGAGATAGAGGTTTATGCTAGTGGAGTAGTTGACGAAGTATGAGAGCTGGCGTAAGCATAGGTTAGAAATTTGCAATGTGCACATATACAATATGTCACCTTGAAATGAATGAAGGAGTAGGTTAGTGCTGCAGGTTTCATTTTACTGGAAAGAGTTTAAGATTTCAATTTTCTAGAAACAAAACTAATGATCACTCTGAGGTGATAACAGCTGAACCTAGCATGGAACATGGACTGGGTCAGATAAGAGCTTCCCAATATTGCACAGGCCTCAAAATAAATAATCATACTTCACAGCTATTAGGATTTTCAGTTAACCTTACTTAATTAACATGCTGGCCACAATGAGCAAGTTAATTAGCATGTCAAAATAGAACAGGAGTTCTGTTCATCAAACAGCTATTGTTTCAGCAGTCTGATTAGGATTGAGAATGGTTGGACTTGATAGTCATTATGAATAGCTTAAGTACAAGCTCTAAGGATAAACAACTAATAACAGAGAAACAAAAACAATGAAGCCTCTGTAAATGAGTTTGAATGCCAGAGATGGGATAGTTTGAGGGAATTATTGAGCTGATCATGAGGAACAACATAGAATGAGATAAGGAACAATAATGTAAGAGCGTGGTTCATTAGAACCAAAGTTAGCGCGAAGGTTCTGGAAGTTCATGGAAAGTGGACAACATTAGAACAGGCCTTTGCCTGATTATTTTAAGAAAGACTTTGACATACCAATGGGCATTTTGTGTTAAGGGGAATCTGAAGGGTCAAAAATGGTCCTTGAACAGGGGATAACATAAGAGATTTTTGCAATGAAGAACAACTTCACTGAGGCCTATAGAACTAATGGTTTATAATTACTTGAATCAAGCAGTCCAGACATGTTATAACACACCTCCGATGCAAGTGTGTCTCGAACTTGGACTTTTTGGCATAGAGTTAGGGGCACCAGCACTAACAAAACCTTCACCTTGTGAACTGAACATGGTCCCTTCTAATCTGAAGTCAGGTGCAGTATTATTGAGCCACAAATCCGGTACCAACATGTTATTGATATTTTTAAAAAACAAGTTCAAATGTTTTATGAATAACTTCAGGAACAGGTGGGACCTGAATAGGAGTCTTCTGGTTCAGAGGTAGGGATACTACCACTGTACCATAAGAGCCTTACCTTGTGATTTGAACATGCAACCTTCTGATCTGGAGTCAGACCAGGCACCATTGAACCACAAGCTCAATACTAAAGCATTATGGATACATTTATGTTCAGGTATGTTATGACATATCTTTGGAGGAGGGGTGTCTTGAGGCTAAGTCTTCTGGCCCAGAAGTAGGAATATGGGACTTTGGTTTTGACTTGACACAAGTCTAACCCTAAATTATAACTAGTTCAACACTGGTACCATACTGGTTGCAATCGCCACTTTTAGGTGATATAATCAATTATGTAACCAAATGAATTAAACTAAAATATGAACTAATTTATGATCTTAAAAACTATCTAGGATGCAGATATTGGCATGGTTTGTAAGGCCCAATGGTCTGTTTCTCTGCAGTTCATTCTGTGTCATCCTTTGATCTTCACAGCAAATAGATAAAAAGATTAGGGAAGCTTGAATCTTTGTCCCTTGAGGCGGAATAACCTGCTGTTCCTTGCTGACCAATAAAAGCACTTTATTTCACACAAAAAGATGTTCCAAATTGTATCATAGTCAATCAATTATTTTAAAAGTGAAATCTCTACTGTTAAATTGTCACTGGTGCTTGTGCTTGAAATGCCTTATGCCCACAAAACACAATGCTGAAAATTAGCAATACATTCAAAACAGGAGCAACAAACAAAAAGACCATCATTTGCTGGTGGCAGAATAATAACCAGTGTGCCAAACCAAATTAATCACCTGCTCTTCTTCCATGTTGATCAATTGTTTTGATAAAGTTCTCCACTTCATCAAAACCTGGTAGCAGTATGTGTAAAACCAACACATAATTACCTGAACTATTTTAAATGTAATATGACAAAACAAAGGAGAGAAAAAGGTTGAGAATATCCATGTTCTTACAGACATAATCTTTCAGAAATTTTCATTTACCAGTCTCATACATGTCTCTGCCTACGAAACTTAAAGAATGAAATAATTGTCACCCTTTTAGGAATAGTATATTAATGACTTATGTTCACTTAGACTGACTTAATATGCAAATTTTACTAATTATACAATAGGCTGTTTTTCTCATTAATTGAAAATTAGTAGGTACTATCTTTATTAAACTCGGAGGATAAAGCTAAGGAACCCATTAGCAAAACACTCAAGAATTATGTGCAGCACAGTAATTGAGCCAACTATTCTGATCATTTTCAAACTGCATTTGTTGTCCAATCTGTTCCAGCTTTAAAGTGAGTATACCAAAAGAATACGTTGCCAAAATCAGAATGAATGCTAAATTCATCGAAAGAAGGTGGAGTTGTTTCATATTTACACATCATACATTTCTTTAGAAAGAAAAATAAAGATGATATTTCCAGTTTATGACCTTTTGCCAATATTAGAAAAATTTACTGATGGGAAAAGAGATGGTTTGGAAAGAACAAAAGGGGACATCTGTGATTGCGTTTCAAAAAGTAGGAGGGGTAAAAAGAATAAAGAATGATGGGGCAAGGCAAGAGGCGACAGGAATGAACAAGAAATAAAAATTTGAGTCTACAGCATGTGTGAATGGGAGCAGCACAGTTACCACCAACCACTGCCATCTGAAACAATGGTTCGGTTATCATTTGAAAATCTTAGACACAATATGAATTTGGAAGTTTGTTAAATACCTAATCAAAAATAAGCTGCTGCTCCTCAAGTTTATTATGAGCTTCATTGGGACAGTGTATGAGATTAAGTACAGAAAGATAGAGTTTGAGTCAGGTGGAGAACTAAATTAAAGGTGATCCTAATTGAACATTATGTATGGGGCCTGAATAGAGTTGCTCTGCTAAGCAGTCATCCAGTTGGCTTCCAGTCTCCCAATTGTTAGCAGTAAGTGCAAGATAGTAAATTTAAAGAATTCAGGTTAGTGGCTGTTTTACCTGAAACGGCTTTTGTTGCCCTGAATAGTGAGAAGACAGAGATGAAGTATTAGACTACAGCAGAGAATGTGCTGAGAATGGTCCCTTCAGATTGTTCAGTGGGGAATGGGAAGGTACTTTTGCTGGTGGCCTTGCACTGGAGATTCTGAAAATGGCAGATGGTATAATGAATACTGAAGATGGTGGGATGATGAGGACAAGGAGAACCCTTTCAAAGTTCTTTGAGAGAAATGGATCACCAAGTTCAGAAGTATGGGAAATGAAATGGACAAGTGCATTCCTGAATTGAAAAAAAAAAGTTGACATTACGGAAGCACTACTGCTTTCAACAGAATAGATATAACTAGGAGAGAAAACACAGAGCAAGTAATCCATGGAACTAAATGTAGCAAAGGTTGTAGTCCATGAATTTATGTTGGATATTGGTCAATAGCCTATCTCCAGGGATAGAGACAGAGAAGCTGAAGAACAAAAGAAAAAGTCAGAGATGGATTATATGAAGATGTAAGAAAGAAGAAATTGGAAGCCAAGTTGACAGAAATTTGCAGAGCAGAAGACAAGCAGAAATCTACAAAGATACAATCTTACTGGTGAAATCTCTGCTAATCCCATTAATACCTCCTCCAGAACCACTGTTTCTGTTTATTTATTCCATCACACCTCCTTTTTGCCTTGCATCAAAATCTCTTTTGTCATTAAATGTTTCTCACCCCTATCCTAGAGCAGATCTCTTGCTTATAGTCAGTTTGGAAGAAGGATCACTGGGTCTGAAACGTTCACTACTTTCTCTCTCTGGATGCTGCCAGATCTGCTGAGCTTTTCCAGCAAATTCAGTTTTTCCTTCTTGTTTATAATTTTGCTTTTTTCCTGGCTCTGTATTCAGATAATACATGTTTATTTCTAAATTCTTCTAACTTTGAGAAAAAGTAGTTATCCTGAAATGTTGGGCAGATTGTGGATTTTGTGCAAGGTGCAGAGTATTTAAAATTGGCATCAAATTGAGATCACCTGGCTGTGTGTCAAATTCATTGGATGACCCTTTAAGAAAGAAGCTAAACCAATTTAAAAGACAGTCAAGGGCTTTTTAAACTCTGGATTCCTTCTTTCCCAACAATGCAAGGTTCCACAGTGTGTCAGCACCCCACCAGTCAGAGGTGAACATACAGCAGGAAAATCTTCATCACTGAGGCTGATGTAAAGGCTTTGACCAGTTACAATTAAGGAGTTGTGGTCATGGCCAGATGAAAGACTGCTGTTCAAAACACTTCTCTCTGTCAGTGCTTTCACTGCCTGAGACATGATTGCCCATTTCTTGGAAGGAACTTCACTGACTAGAACTTCAGTCACCTTCAAATGCACTTCACAACTCACATATGTGGCAACCCCCCCAGCAGAGTGTGTGAAGAAAGTTGTTAGGCTGGAATAGGCTAAAGAAATAGCAAGCTGCAAGACTATGAGGGGCTTATACATAAGGGTAGGAATGTAGGACACCAGACAACTGAGAAGCAAGACCATCTGGTAAAGCTAATTACTGGCAACACATTTATGAAACAACCACTATCACCTAATGGATTATAGTTTCATTTGCAATTTTTAGTGATAAATTAGACATCAATAGAAAGACATATGCCCTGATCAGACCAGTGTTTAATTTTTCACCATAAATACCAAACAGAGAAATGTAGCTCACATATCTTCCTTCCTCAAGTGATAGATTAACATTTCATTTAGAGATGCTATCTTTATTTAATGAATTCACTGTTATAACTAAGTATCTTGTGTTTTAGCAGCATATACAATTTTTAATAATACACAACAATAACAAATGAACTTGTCCAATCATGTTCTTGAATACACATTAAAAATGTACTTCCTTTTAAGGAGGATGCAATGTTCTCATGTTCGTCTTGCTTTTAATCAATAAAGTTGTATTGCAGATGAATGAGGATTCAACAAAAATTAACATGCAACATGGATGCAGTTTCCTAAAGCAAAGTATTGCTGCCAACAAAAATATAGTTGTCTGTGTTCATTCATTATGGTCACGCAACCTGGATAGCTGGCATTTTTTTTTATTTTTCAATTAACCAACACAAGTATCTTGTCTATGTTTAAAACTTTGGTGCCAACTTAGTAGCAAATATACTCGTTTAGATTCCTGTAGGATAGAATTAGAGAAATAATCATTTTCATTTGACTAAATTACTTTCTAACAATGTAATTAAGACTATAACAATGCTTCTATTACATTAGATTAGATTAGATTACTTAGTGTGGAAACGGGCCCTTCCGAAGAGCAACTCACCCAGACCCATTCCCCTACATCTAACACTATGGGCAATTTAGCATGGCCAATTCATCTAACCTGCACATTTTTGGACTGTGGGAGATAATATTCTATTACATTCTCATCATATTGAGGGAAATTGGAGTAAAGAATAGAACATTATCTTAGACCAGTGACTTCTGGATTTACAAAGGCTAACACAACATTATGAGAAGATAACAGACAATCCCAAAGATATTCAACTCAACAAAAGCCAGTGAATAGACAAACTAATCAATTAATGCACATTCCAAATGAGATTGATCTACAGAACTCAATCTCTCAAAATCAGCAATTTTCTTTCTTTCTGATACTTAAGTCATACTTGTCAGACTGGTTTATGAAATCAGTTTATTTATGATGACAGCATAACCTGCAGGTATGAGGAACGTTTCTCTGGTCCATGAGATTAGGCGAGGAAATGGTGCCAGAGTGGAACAGGCTATATCGACCATCTTCAGCAGGTTTGGAACTGGTTCAGAGTACCTTAAGCAGTACTTCATTGACCTTGTATTGAAATAGGCACAAATAATGTTGCTGTCCTTCAAAGCATTCATGTATTCTAGTTCTTTCATTATCCCAATAATTCATAGCTTGATGATAGAAAATATACAGTTGCAGATCGTCAGTGCAGTAGCAGGACATCCACATCATTAACTGTTCTGCAGTGTTCTACCACCTCCAATGCCATGTGGCTCAATTGACATACAGCAGCCAATAATATCATGCATTTATGCCACTGAATTGGTCTAGAAAAAGCCTGGGATAGGTTTAAATGGTTATAACGCTGCCATCAAGAGGAAATTTTGGCAGGAAGCTTCTCTATAAAATTCATGGTTTCAGCACCATTGACACATTACCACCACCTTGGCATGCCTGTCCGATCTTACAGGAAGCGAACAAATAACTTGTCTCCTCCTTCTTCACTGTCTAATTAGGGCCAGCAGGCAACACACTGATGTAGGAGGATCAATTCAAATGGCCCAATCAGACAGCTGGTGGCAGTCCCCCTGGGACAGTGGAATACCACTCAGGTAAGTTCTCGCATGAATTGGCACCTTGACATGGTGGAGAAACTTGTATGCTCTCTGATGAACCTTTCAGCAATATCACTGAGAAGTGTTTACTTTGGTTGGGCTATCTATGGTGGTAAGGTTGGGGGAGAGATACCCAAAAAAGCATGGTCCAACAAGTCCTGAACAGCAGAATAGGTAAAAGATGACTGAGCATCTCACTTCTGTCATGACAGAAGAAGGGTGCAATAGCAAGATGGTCCCAGTCATTGTCGTTCAACATGCCACTGACCTCTGGCCACTATCCCATGAACATTGTAGAGACAGACACAACACCCCAAGGATCCCACATCAAACAATGTTGAGGGGTAGGCCTCTACCAGGGTTCATTTGCTAACTCCTATTGGAATAGTATCACAGCCTTTGACCGAGAAGCCAGAAGTAGGATTTATAACTTATTGAAAATATCTATGAAGTTTATAATTGTTTAAAATGATATCTGAACAGGACTTAAGAGTTTGCATTAATTGTAAATTGATCAACTGTAATATTCTTGAATAACTAAAAGGTACTTCTCCATGTGACCTGATGACCATTGACCTGGAAGCAGAACGAACAGGAAGAATGTTAAAATAGGCAAAATGTGCAGCAGAGAGAAAGAAGAACTGTGACATGGATAAACAGAGAAGGCATATTTATAAAGAGCTGTGTTAAAAAGGACAGAAAGTGGAAGATAGAGTTACAGTTACTCTTGCTAATTTGTTTCCTGCGCAGCTAAACTGATTCCTTCTCTGTGGCCTGCATGACTTCATCTCAATGTAGACAAATATTCTTCAATAATAATGCAGGACACTTCTAATAAAGATGAGAAGAGAACAGTCTGAGGAGATGCTCAGTATTCTGAAGTTGCAGATTCAATGGATGCTAAAGTGCATGTAAGGCAACAAGGATAATATGGGTGACCTCATGGAGGGAAATGAATATATTAACATTGCCTCACAAAGCAACTTGAAAATTTGAAAACGTAGAGTCAATAGGGGTCAGGAGATGATTTTCAATGAGGAGGAGATTCTGGAGGGCAGAGAATAGGATGCATTCAAGACAGAAATTGGAAAAAGGCTGGTGATAAAAAATATAATAGTACCTGCTTTCTACAGGAGCAGGAGTATGATGAATTGAAGACAAATAATGTTACTAAGGTGGAAACAAGCAGTCTCTTAGGTGGATAGGTTTGTGGAATGTGAAGGGCATCAGTGGATCATCATCATCAGGACATCTATGTTTTGGATGGTCTGCTTCAGCCTGAGCAGAAAGGGGTTGAATCACGAGCAAAAGAATAAAGTTAATATCAAGGTCCCCTTCAGTTAACTTGGAGGAAATTGTGATTGAAACCATAATTTGAGATCAGATATGCAGTGTGATAGTAGAGAAATGTTAGTAGAATTAAATTAAATGATAGAGAGTCTGGGCTAAACGTTATATCTGAAAGCTATCCTCATGCTT
>NC_057721.1:36827774-36838981 GCF_004010195.1 Chiloscyllium plagiosum | reverse complement strand
GTTGCACTGTCAGAAAAATTTAATGGCGACTGTGAATGAAAGGAATATCATTTAATTTGTGTTAGTCATTTTCCACATTATTGATAAAGTTTTCTCACATCTCCTTCCCACACTGACCAACATTTTTTGACTTAGTTACAGTTCTGACACAGGTGAAACTGCAATATCCATTTTCAATCATCTGTGAATCTTCTTAGGCAAAATTGAGGACTGCAGATGCTGGAGACCAGAGTCAAGATTAGAGTGGTGCTGGAAAAGCACAGCAGGTCAGGCAGCATCCAAAGAGCAGGAAAATCGACATTTTGGGCAAATGCCCTTCATCAGGAATGAGCTGCAGGAATGAATCCTCTTAGTTGCACTAATTTATCTTTATTGAGTTTCTTTGAAGTACTAATATGTTTATCAAAATGATCAATCTTAGAGCTACAATACTTCCAGCCAACCCACATTCTGCACCATGTTGTTAACATTAAGCAGGACCTAATGCCAAATGCAGAATGAAGTGGTTTCTATTCTCACACTTTAATGTATCTTGGGTTCAAGCTTACAAGTGAAATTAAAGTATTAATTATTATTTCAGTGCAGCAGCCAACCATGTGACCTGTAGTATGTTGTCAACTTGTGCTTGAATTATGGGTGCTTTTAGAATGTAGGCCTGCTGGTACATCTACCAAGAATACATTAATGATTGACCTAACTAATTGGCATTGCTCTCTTCTACCTTTAAAGATCCAAAGTTAGTCATCTAACCAACGTGGAGTGGAATTTAATCGTGATTTAATTACAGCAGCAAATTCATTGATCTACATTAAAACACATTGGAAAATGCAAAATGATACGACCATTCAAATAAAGTGCAATAAAATAAAATTCAAAAGGCTTTTCTGGGTCTTCTTTGACACACCTGGGCAGGACAGATAAAGGGAAAGAATGTTCTGCCATATGGTTCACTTGTGAACTATCAGTGTGATGTTTAGAAATGTTTTTGTTGTTCAATTTATGCCTACATGCATCAGCCAGTATCTAAATTAAAATACTTCAAACACAATTTCTTTTTCTTCCCAAAAAAAAACCCTGTGTAACTTAGTACAGGCGTCTAAGTAAACACACATTTCCTTACAAAGTGTTTCTCTTTTCCTTCTGTCAGTAAGAGGATTCAACATAATTAAACATTGTTAGGAAAAGTAATGAGCTGCAGAAAGGTAAGCAAAAAACCTTGTGAGGGAAATCAAGCAGAAAAAGGTTTTACAAATATATTAAGAAAAATAGAGTGATGGTTGGAAATGTGAGTTCATTCAAGAGACAGTGGCAAAACAACAATGGGTAATAAAGAAATAGCAGACTTGTTATATGCTCCTAAAGCACTCTGTCCAGGTTTGGGCATGAAATCCTCCAGAAAATTACATTAACCTTGGAAAGGCTACAGTACAAATTCACCACTAGGTCGTAGTGAGCTTATATACGAGGGCCAAATGAAAACAGAAAATGCCGGAAAACCTGATCAGGTATGGCAGCATCTGTGAAGAGAAATCAGAATTAATGTTTTGGGTTCCTCAGAACTGCTTCCAGCATCACCAAAGAAGCTGCCAGAACTGCTGAGCTTTTTCAGCAATTTCTTTTTTTGTTTCTGATTTACAGCATCCATAATTTTTGTGGTTTTTATGGAATATATGAAAGCGACATGCTTAGATATAGCTTGCGTTCTTTAACATTTGGAAAGTTGTTCTGTGACCTAATTGAGATATTTAAAATGATAAAAGAAAATCAATATAGTAGATACATGGAAACTATTTCCTTTTTAGTGAAATCCAGAACAACACAACACAATTTCAAAATTAGAGACTGAGTTAGCCTAATAACTAGACCATTTACAAGTGAACTCAATGTTTTTTTTCTGCAGCAACAGCAGAAACATGGAATACCATGCTGCAGACCCCATTGCTCCAAACAGTTTTTTTAAAATAATGAGATCAATGACAGCCCTATTGGCTAAGATGATTAAGAGATATAAAGATGATGTGGGTAAATGGAAACAGATCAATGGTTCATGATATTTTATTACTTTGATTTGGAAACTTGGATTCTACAATGGACAGAATCCTGCTTAGCTTTCAATGTGATTTGTATTTATATATTGTGGGCCAAGGAAAGGAAACAAAATTAATTTAAGTTTAATTTCACGTTTTGAATTCTCTCAGTGGCAGGAGTTGTCTGGAGTTTGTTTACATTCATTTAAATAAAGTTATAAAGCGAATAGCTTAGTGCTGAGGAAAACATGCGTAGAAGAGTAAAAAATGTTATTGGCTTGTGACAGAAAATCAGAAATAGCTAGTAGCAGTGGGCAGCATGCAAGTTTCTGTCAGAGAGAACAGCTCAATGGCAGCAAAGGCGTTGTTAGCCTAGCAGTCTCCAACACAGTCAGAGCAGAAGAACAAGTTGTCCTCACTGCCTTAGAAATTAGTAAGAGAGAAGCTCCATAAAGAGGGCTTTTGAGGTATCAGAGAAGATAACATCCTGCAAGGCTGTTGGAAGCATGAATTTAAAGTACACATTTAAGGGGTAAGTGAACTGTGTTAGCAAATTTTAAAGGGTCTCATGAAAAAGATTTAATTAAAGAAGAAGGAAGAACAAGTAAATGTAGACATTTGCCAGAAAACAAACCAAGTACTGCAATGTTAACTGAACAAGGAATTTTAAAGTGAAAACAAGATGAACTTTTCCAAGTATCTGTACTTGTTAATGTGGAAAGTGAACACAGTTGGCTGGATGGGTTCAACTTCTCTACTGGCTGAGGTTATCATGAAGGACCCTCCTTCTCAACCTCTACTCTCACCCGAGGTCTGATGACCTTCAGGTTAAACTACCCACAGTCATCTCTGTCTAAAGAGAGAGCTGTCCGATGATCCAGTAGGACTATGGTAACTCTATTTTAAATGGTGTTCCATTAGCTTAGCTGGCTGGATGGCTGGTTTGTGATGCAGAATGATACCAATAGCACAGGTTCAATTCCTGCACTGGCGGAGGTTAACATGAAGGTTGCAACTTCTCAACCTTGCCCCTCGACAGAGGTATGGTGACCCTCAAGTTAAATCACCACCAGTTGTTTCTCTCTAATGAGAGAGCTGCCTCTGGGACTATAGCAGCTTTACTTTGACCATTATTTCTGAGACATCATAAACTTTTGGCCAAGAAAAAAATTTGATTTGTCATTAAATTAAATTTTTCTGACAGGATTGAACAAATTCAAGTTAGATTGATACCTAGTTATGATTCCTACCAACCAAATTCATTGGAATCAGATACATGATGAGCATCATCACTACTAAAAAAAATCATGACATGTTATCCATGAAAACTATTAACGGTCACATGTAACCTCATCCTGCTAAGAAACAAACCTAAAATTTGAACAATGAATACACAGGAAATATGAAAGCCTAAAGTGAATCTCTCCTTGGTGCAGTGAATAAAATAATGCTAAATTTTATAGAAGCATCTCAGTATTCCACAACTTTTTTGCAGCACAGAACCAAATTAAACCAAAAATGTAATACCAAATTGAAGTTCAGCCAATTGATTTGTGGAACTAAAATCATACATTATTTACAGAAATTTCTTAGTTCACAATAAGGTTTGAAGACAAAGCTATTAACATTTAGGTTTGGTAGCTATTCTTCGTTCACTGAGCTGTATGATGTGCAGTTTAAAAAGAGTCTAAGAATTGCAGGATTTTTTTTCTTTGCCATTGTTTCTAAAGCATGATAAACAGTTGTAACTTTAAAGACAGCAAGTAAACAAATCTTGTGTCAAACTGCTTTTCTTTTTTCAGCTCTAAGTAGTTTTTTTTAAATATAGGAACACCACACACACAAAATATGTTTGTGGCTAAATTTAAGATCCTCATTGTGGGGAACGTCAGTGGTGGGAATGGAATTTTATTTCTGTTCTTGCCATCCAGTGTCAGCATTAAACAATCTCAAATCTACCACATTGAGGTTGCAGTTTATTTATTTTAATTCAGCTTATCTGTTAATTAACACTTAGAAAGAATGTTATTTGCTATGTTACTTATGGTCCTTAATTCAAATTATTGGATAATTTAATTGCCCAAGCTAGTCTCTGGAGAAATAAGAGAACTGCAATAGGTAATGGAGCACACATGCCAGGCACTTGCTTCACCATGGTAACTATTCGTTTTGTAGTTAACTGTTGGTGAAAGTTGTTGACAATTGTTGAAGACAAGTTTCTGATTTCTGGATGCTGATGCTCATATATTTAGACCTAAGAGACTGGATTAAAGGAAGATAGTCTAACAATGGTAGTAAGGACTTCATGGTAAAAATTGTCCCACAGTTGGTTTACAAGGAATATAAGGGTTTGTTCTGGTGAAGTATTCTTGATCTACCACCACTGCACTTTTATTGTCCAGTGGTCTTGAGACGTAATGAAGTATACAGCCACAAATCTGCACTCAGTCAGGGATATACTCCAGAGCTAATCCTGAATGGACCAAGTAGAAAAATTACTTCTCAAAGCATTTATTTAGCACAGCAATGGTCTGCTCATTATTGCATGTGGAGATGTGCTTTTTATTGTGAGGTTGCTGCCCTCTTGTTCCCAGGTGCCCCAGGGGAATCATGATCCGTGTTGGAAGGAAATTTATTTTATTGCCAAGGGAATGCCTGTAATCTGACAGCAATATTGGAATACAAGCTGCAAAAAAAAACTAGGCAAGATGAACGAAATGGTACATTCGTGCACAATGAAGCCGAAAACTTGGGAAATACAATTCCTTTTTGTTAATGACTACACCAGCTTATGGCGGTAATCATACAGAGGAATGTATTTTCAGTCTATCACACCTCGGACCTTGGGAAAGAAGGTAATGGCAGTAAAACCCGATGATCTCTTGATTTTCCTGCTCGTTAATACAATCTAACAAATGCTATGCCAAGCTGGCTGTAAACTTTTTTTAAAAATGAATTTTAAGTGATTTCTTACTGAACGTTTTGAAAGGACTCCCAAGGTCAAATGATAAACTGATGCAGACATTCACAGCTAACAGTTAGCTGTGAGAGAACTAAAAGATAAACACCTTGGTAGAATTAAAGACACCAAATGAGAGTGTAGAGTAATTTAACTCCCAGAACCTGGGACAAATTTGCTGAATTCCAATGACTAGCATATTTTTTCTTGCTATGGTGAAGACTAGCATTAGTCTGTTTATGAGCTGATAAGATTCTGAACTTGGGCAAGATTTAAAGTCAACAGTCCTAAATCTCTGGTGTGTTCTGGACAGGCAAATGGTTACATAAGATCTTCTGCAATTGGACTGTTAAAACCATAGCACAACAAAGATTTGGTTAAATCGTTTTTTAATGTGCAGCAAGAATATAGGAAAAGGATTATAGGAATATACTAATAAGGTTTTTGCTTTGAAACATTTCAAAGTATAAAAATGAAGGGATGAAAAGGTTACAGAGTTAATGGACTAAAATACCACCACCATCTCCCATTGCTTCTCTGAACATTAAAAACTCCAATGTTTCCTATCCAGTGGAGTAAGGATGCCACTAATGTCATCTCTAGTGATCTCTGATGATACAAGGGGGAAAGTGATGTTGACAGATACAGACTGTGCTGGCCATATCCTGGTTTGGGGCTTCAGCTATAGTCACAACAGATTATATAATCCAATTATTCTTCACTGAAAATGGCTCACATATGCTGCTCAGTAAAGCTGAGGTATTAGAAATGTTCCCTGAAGACTAGCTGATGTGTGTCCGTTCCTACTTTTTTTTCAAAGGTTCTGTTCTCTCCTTGGTTTTTTTCACATAATGTCATAAAGGAACAGACAGGAGCCAGTCTACTGGATTCCTCAAGCCTGCTCTGCCATTCAGTATTATTATGACTGATCTAATTGTGGCCATAATTTTATTTGCCTGCCTATTCTTAGAATTTTTGATTTCCCTGTAGATCGAAGATTTGTCGAACTGAGCCTTGACTATATTCTTGGAGAAGAAATTCACAACTTTGTTATTTTGAAATGATGCACAAGGGGAAACATCTTTCCCAGATCAAGCCTTCTCAAAGTCTTGCATGTTTCAATAAAATCTTTCTCATTCCCTTAAATTTCAATGAGCATAGACACAACCTGCGCAAAATTTCATCATAAGATAATCCCTTCATCTCAGAAATCAACTTAGTGAACCATTTCTGAATTGTCTCCAATTCAAGCATATCCCCCTTTAAAAAGGAGATCAAAATGCTATGCAATACTCTAGGTGTGATCTCACCAATACCATGTACAATTTTCACAAGAGAATTCCATACTTTTATACACTATTTCCCATGCAATTAAGGACAATATTCCAGTTGCTTCCCAAATTACTAGCTGATGTATATGCTAACCTTTTTTGATTCATTTATGTAGACATTCAGATCTCTTTGTACACAGAATTTTATAGTCTCGTCATTCATAAATTTTTCACCTGAGACTATATTTGTTGTGGTTCTGTTCGCCGAGCTGGAAATATTTGTTGCAAACGTTTCGTCCTCAGTCACACATACACTCTCTATCTCACCCTCCGTCATACAGATTCTCTGTCTCCACCCTTCAGTCACACACACACCCACACTCTCTCTATTTCCCCCTGTCTCACACACACACTCTCCCTCTATTTCCCCTTCAGTCACACATACACTCTCAAAGTTTGGGAGAAGATTTGTAGCTCGGGTGCTCGTTGTTGTGGTTCTGTTCGCCGAGCTGGGAATACAAAGACGGCATACTTAAACTACTGGACTTGTGCATCACAACACACTTCACATTCAACAACCAGATATACAAACAAATCAACGGAACACCCATGGCATCACCGATCTCTGGACTCATAGCAGAAGCAGTAATGCAAAAGTTAGAACAAACAGTCTTACTGCAAATTCAACCCAAACTCTGGGTCAGATATGTTGACGACACCTTTGTAATTATTAAAAACACAGAAATAGAGAATACACACCCGATCTTCAACGCCACACTCACAGGAATCCAATTCACTAGAGAGGAAGAAGTCTTCCTGTTTGTCCTATGTAGTGTTTTGTGCAGTCCTTGCATGGGATTTTGTACACTACATTAGTTTTGCTCATTCTGGGTATAGGGTCCTTCGTTCTGGTGAGTTGTTGTCTGAGGGTGGCTTTTGGTTTGTGTGCTGTTATAAGTCCTAGTGGTCGCAGTAGTCTGGCTGTCATTTCTGAAATGCTCCTGATGTATGGTAGTGTGGCTAGTCCTTTGGGACACTATTCAAAAGGGCCACAACACACTGCAGCACACCAGAACTGCAAAAAGAGGAAGAGGAATACCTGTACAAGGTATTTGCCAAAAATGGATACCCGTGCAATTTCATCAACAGTTGCCTAAGAGAAAGACAATGGAACGAGGACATGCCGCAACCCAAAGGACTAGCCACACTACCATACATCAGGAGCATTTCAGAACTGACAGCCAGACTACCGCGACCACTAGAACTTATAACAGCACACAAACCAACAGCCACCCTCAGACAACAACTCACCAGAATGAAGGACCCTATACCCAGCATGAGCAAAACTAATGTAGTGTACAAAATCCCATGCAAGGACTGCACAAAACACTATATAGGAAGACAGCTAACGATCCGCATCCATGAACATCAACTAGCCACGAAACGCCACGACCAGCTATCCTTAGTAGCCACACACGCAGACGACAAGCAACATGAATTCGACTGGGACAACACTACCATTATAGGGCAAGCCAAACAAAGAACAGCCAGGGAATTCCTAGAAGCATGGCACTCATCCACAAACTCCATCAACAAACACATCGACCTGGACCCAATATACCGGCCACTACAGCGGACAGCTGAAACTGACAACCGGAAGGGGCAGGGACAGGCCACTATAAATGCCGGAGGAAACACCACAGAAGCGCTTCACAGGAGGCTCCCAAGCACTGAGGATGTCACCTAGACAGGGGATGAAACGTTTGCAACAAATATTTCCAGCTCGGCGAACAGAACCACAACAACGAGCACCCGAGCTACAAATCTTCACCCAAACTTTGAGACTATATTTGTTTGATTATTGATTGGTATCATCAATAGTGGTGAAGTTTGTAGATATTGAGTGTTCAATGAAGGCTGCTTCCTCAATTTGCTTATCCATTCAGTGCTATTTTCAAGATGATGATATAAACAGTATGCAGAAAACCTTTCAGTCCCTGATGTTACTAATCCATGTTATTTCTATTTGCTCTGTAGCAAATAGAAACACAGTTTAGTATACATTCCTGAATCTGGTCCCAATGCCTTTATAAGCAGGCTAACCGGCAGTCGAACCTTTCATTGTCCAATGAAAGTACAAATTAAAATACGAAATGTAGGTGAAATGACTCTGATTCAGTTGCCTGGTATTGATAGTTTTAGAAAGAGATGGCAATTTCAGTGCAGACAGTTTTGTTGATGCCACATGGATCTCACTAAGCTTGCCTTAATCAGTAGTCAGCTGACAACTGTAGCCATTTTAGGTCCATGATTCTTCCTTTCAAAAAAAAATTTTAGTCCATTACGGGTCCCAGATATATTTGATGACAGCAGTATATTTGATAGTCCACACTTAGAATTATCATAACAATATCAAAACTTTATTCAGTTCATAACTTATGGATATATTCTAATGAATAATCGATAAGTACATTGTTACAGAGATGTGTAGACCTGAAAATGAACCTCTAATGTAATAACTAAGTTAGAATTTCTAAGTAAATCTGACTTACAGCAAGCCCTCTGTTACTGTGGAGTTTAACACTGATCACTTTAGGAAATTTAAATGTCTTCAGTTAAAATTAAACCAATGAGATTGGTGATACATAACATAATAGTGGAAAAAAGACAAATGCATTAAGTTTCAAATTTCATTTTAACCCCATTCAGTCAATTAACTTCACTAACTGCTCTACTGAATAACCATGAAAAAAACTCTAGAAAGCTTAAACTACATAATTTCCTGTTCATTAAGATAACGAGAACTGTAGCAGAATTACTACTTTTAGTAAGTGGCAGGTTTAGCAATATCACAGCAAAGTCTGCTTAGGAAATGTAATTGCCAATTGATTATTTTTTCCAAAATAGGTACACACTCTGAAGCTGAAATAAAATGCTAGAAAGTGAAATAGTAAATGAAGTAAAATAGATTGTGGTTATCATGAGTGCATGCAACAAAGTCGATATTTTAATCCTTTGTAATTTATTCAAACTGGAAATGGAAAACAAAGCAACATTTGTTTGAATCACAGTGGAACCACAAGAGTGACATTACCTTCGTTTTATAAAATGATGTTTCACAGGGATTAGATTTTAACATGAGGACAATGAGAAATGGAATCACAAGGAAACCTTTTGACTGAGGGCTTTAAATAATGCATTTATTACCTTCAGAATTACTGATAAACACACTCAGTAACACATTAGTCAAATTTATTTCTTGAATTCCCTTTTTTGTATACTGTGATGAAAGGTGAGCAATATATTGCCATTTTTAGAATCTAGTTAACATTATAGTGGCATAAGAATGACACAAGGCTGGAGATTGGGATTAGCTGGATAGCTCTTTTGGGAGGTGGTGCAAATACTCCTCCTTCTATATAGTGAAATTATAGTGAAACTCTGATTCTGCATCCACTTGCTCCCCTTTATCAACTCGACTAGTTATATCCTGAAAAAATTCCAATACATTTGTTGGTTCTGATTTCCTTTGTTTTCCAGCTTTTTTTGAGTATTCATGTATAAAGACTCCAGAGTTCAGGGAGAATGAACCCATCTTCTCTACAGAACTGAAATCACTCAACACTAGAAGTATGCTAATGAATCCATCTGTACGCTCTCCAAAACCTTCATGTCCTTCAAAGCTGTGATCCTCAGCATTGGATACTACACAGGCTCCGATGTAATGGTTTGTACAGATTTGGAAGGACTCAGTCGCTTTTACACTACACATCCACACAATGCTCAGAATTCCACATAATTTATTATAGGCCTTATTAAATTATTCTGCCACCTTCAAAGATGTATACATGAAAACCCCAGGTTTCTCTGTTCTACACAACTTAAAAGTGATTTCAGCATGCATTTACCATCCTTATTCTTTCTACAAGAGTGTATCATCGCACATTATATTGCATTTCAACCATGGTTACATCCATTGCATTATTTTGTCTTCATCATTTCAAAATCTATTGCAGTCTTCCTCATCGTAACAAAAATAGCAATGTTCCAAGAACTGCATTTTAGGGAATTCTACTCTGACCTCTTTCCAGCCACTCAGCAATCTACTTACTATCCCCTCGCCAATCTTGTATTGAGTGTTGGAGAAAGTGAGGACTGCAGATGCTGGAGATCAGAGCTGAAAAATGTGTTGCTGGAAAAGCACAGCTGGTCAGGCAGCATCCAAGGAGCAGGAGAATCGACATTTCGGGCATAAGCCCTTCTTCAGGAATGAGTAGGTGGAAGGAGGTTAAGGTGAGGGTGATAGGCCGGAGAGGGGGTGGGGGCGGAGAGGTCGGGAAGAAGATTGCAGGTCGGGAAGAAGATTGCAGGTCAAGAAGGTGGAGCTGAGTCCGAGGGTTGGGACTGAGGTAAGGTGGGGGGAGAGGAAATGAGGAAGCTGGAGAAATCTGCATTCATCCTGTGTGATTGGAGGGTTCCGAGGCAGAAGATGAGGCACTCTTCCTCCAGGCGTCGTGTTGCCATGGTCTGGTGATGGAGGAGGCCTGGCGGAGTGGGAGGGGGAGTTAAAGTGTTCAGCCACGGGACGGTTGGGTTGGTTGGTGCGGGTGGCACAGATGTGTTCTCTGAAATGTTCCACAAGTAGGCGGCCTGTCTCCCCAATGTAGAGGAGGCCACATAGGGTGCAGCGGATGCAGTAAGTGATGTGTGTGGAGGTGCAGGTAAATTTGTGACGGATATGGAAGGATCCCTTGGGGCCTTGGAGGGAAGTGATGGGGGAGGTTTGGGCGCAAGTTTTGCACTTCTTGCGGTTGCAGGGGAAGGTGCCGGGAGTGGATGTTGGGTTGGTGGGGGGTGTGGACCTGATGAGGGAGTCGCAGAGGGAGTGGTCTTTCCAGAACGCTGATAGGGGTGGAGAGGGAAATATATCCCTGGTGGTGGGTCTGTTTG
>NC_057721.1:36796467-36826640 GCF_004010195.1 Chiloscyllium plagiosum | reverse complement strand
ATCTTCTTCCCGACCTCTCCGCCCCCACCCCCTCTCTGGCCTATCACCCTCACCTTAACCTTATTCCACCTATCGCATTCCCAATGCCCCTCCCCAAGTCCCTCCTCCCTACTTTTTATCTTAGCCTGCTTGGCACACCTTCCTCATTCCTGAAGAAGGGCTTATGCCTGAAACATCGATTCTCCTGCTCCTTGGATGCTGCCTGACCAGCTGTGCTTTTCCAGGAACACATTTTTCAGCTTGTATCGAATGTTGTTTTTGTTCGCTTTACCCCATGGCTTCAACCTTATTATCATGTGGTAATGCATCAAATGCCTTTGAATGTCCATGGACACATTTCAACTGTACTTTCCTTGACCACTTTTATTAAAACATACAAAATTAACTCAGTTAATCAAAATTTCATCTCAACAGATTCTTCATGCTTATTCAAAATGGCTAATAACTTTCTCCCTGACTATTGATTCTAAAATCGCCTACTGTTGAAGGTGTTATGGATCAGGCTAGACCCCTTCAAAACATTTCAAGAAAGTAGCCTGGACTAACTTTTCTAGTTGTTTTAAGCAGATGTAAAGTGGATATTGAAATGAAACCTTGATTAACCGAGTTAACTTTGTATTTGTTAATGAAAGTGGTCAAGGAAAGTACAGTTGAAATGTGTCCCTGGAAATTCAAAGGCATTTGATGCATTACCACATGATAATAAGGTTGAAGCCATGGGGTAAAGTGAACAAAAACAACATTTGATACAAGATTGGCCAGGGGATAGAAGTGATGCAGCTGGCCCAACCACTTAGATTTAAACAAAACAGAATTTATTTCACCAAGTGAAATACAAACAAAAGAGAACAGAATATAGAAAAACAACTATTTAAAAACCCAATCGACTCTATCATAACTTAATGATATTGTTCCAAATTCCTGCAACAATCCCCATAAACACTCCTTGGCAAGAAAGGTAAAATCAAACACAGGGTCTTCCAGGAGAAAGAGATGGCTGAGAGACTCAGCATGGAACACTTCTTTTTTCATGGAGGTGTTTCTTTAACCAGCAGCCTCAAAAAAATGCCTGATTGCTAAAACCAAACCAAACCAAACCAGAGGAAAGCTGAGTTGGGAGAAATGGCCACTCCCCTTTCATTGTACAAATGTTTGTTTAAAAACTTAAAAGCTTCTTCAAGTAGATAAGCCCAGACATTTCAGAATCTATATGTTTATGACCCCTCTGCAAAGAAGCCTAAGTACAATATAAGCTTGTTAAAGGAATAGCATCGTCACAACATTAAACTGACCTTCCTGAAATTCCCAATTTATTCCTTTTCACTTTTTTGAGGATAGCATAACAGTAAGTAAATTTCTTGTCCTCTGGCCATCCAAGTGAAGATGGAAGATGAAATGATTTAGCCAGAACCTTGGTAACTTTTACCCTTAAATCCCTCAGCAGCATGGGTTGCACCTGATCTTGACCATGTGCCATATGCCTGTCTGCCTTTCTTTTTCATCTATTTTGTATTTTATCCAGTATCTTGACAGCGTCCTTATACACATTAGTTTTGACAAAGTCTTCTTTCTTGGTAAGCACTTACATAAACCATCTATAAGTACTCTGCTTGCATGAGTAGATCTCTATTTGGCCCCTAATTGGGCTCACTGCTGCACCGACAACTGTATAGCTCTGACAATGAGCAGACACCAGCAAAGAATTAACACCTTTAAAACAGGAAGGAAGCAGATGGGAAAAACAGAAATTGACAAGGAATAAAACCATATTGTCTTTACATTTTCATATAATGTCACATGATTGTCACTCTTTCTCAAGGAAGTGCTACTTTTGGAACTGGTTAGTTTGCATTAAAAATGGGCAAAAATGTTCCTACCAAGACATGCTGCGGCATTACTCACATTACCAATTTCCACACTCCTCATTAGCTAGAAAACAAATCATACCAGTTGTACCAAATAGCAATGTGTTTAATTCTTCCACAGAAGTCACACTTTTGTGTCACACTTGTGTTACTGAAAAGAAAGCGCTGCTGAAGCTTACATCTGTTGAATGAAAGTTGCTGGATTTTCCAACAGAAAATCAAGTTAATAATTGTTCTTACATAAACCTTATGGCCCTGATAAATTAATTTAATAATTTGAGATGTCAAATTTCTCCATTATGAAAAACTTTCAGACTTCTTAAAACACATGCTTCAGCTATCATTATGTTCCCATTTGTACATCACCACCTTTGTTTTGCTCTCTGTAAAAGTATACTAAGTAGTGAAGGGTAATCAAAATTTTGAACTTCTTCATTTGCTTTTTGTGAGAATTGCTTAATACAGTTGATTGTTTACCTTGCTTGATGACATCACTGTTGTTGGAATCCAGGATAGCCTTTTAGTTTAGCTCCAGATTCAAAATGACATTGGGAAAGATGAAATGAACAGTGTGGGAGTCACTAGATCTTTGTAGGCAGTTTTCCTTGAGAATGACAGTAAGCACATTACCTTTCTGTTAACCAGAAAATTTGACCCAAGTATGCGCATTGACTGATTTAATTGGCTGAGAACAACAAACAGGTTTATAGAAAATGGCTCGATCAAAATAAACATCTAGAATTGAGATCAGCTAATCAATCAAATTGAATTACATATGCACAGATTTCACATTACAATATTCATGAAACAAAGTATTATTTGAGGAAATAACTACCAGTCTACCAATCATTGAAAAACCATTTATGATTTCCCAACAAACAATGCTTTCATTGTCTTAAAGTATCTATGTATTAATCAGCAATTAAATTAGATTAAAACTCAGTTCTCCTGCAAGTTTCTTAGTGACAACCATAAATGCAGGTCAAATGTCCAATACACTCCAAGTGAAGCTCTTATCAGGAAAAGATTAGCATGGTTTACTCATTTATCTGGTTTAAAAAAAGGCCTGATAGCTCTGAAAAAGATCAATACTTTCTCTGTGGAACAGAAGTACTATAGAGGAATCTTGCGTGAAAATCAAATATAGTTGCATAAATAATTTATACAATCTGAACTGGCAACCTGCCAAACTGTGACAGGAAACTAAATATGTTTATCAGAAAAAGGAAATATAAAACTTAGAGACCTGGCAATATCGACATCAAGAGATTTCACTCACTATAAAATCATTCCCCAGGTCTAAACAAAGTTAGGAGCATTGTAATTGAGACATAACACAGCAGTTACTTAGTTGACATAAACCTCTGTTACAATCAGAATAAAAAGTGGACCATTAATACTTAACTTCTTTCATTTGATTGTATATCTGAGACTTTTTACTAGCAAAAAAAGGTTTTAAAAACAGACAAAAACTGATCTAAAATGGCTGCTGTGATCACCTGATCACAGATTGTGAAAAGTTCAGAGAACACAAAGAATAATTAAAAATGACTGCATTAAGATTAGTGTTATCTAAAGTCAAACGAATCAGCATCGAGAAATTCACATCTCTGCTTTACACTTGTCTGCAAAACTTACAAATTGGAGTATAGAAGTTCACCTGCACAGGATTCATTTGCAAGTTCAATGGCGCAGACTCAGGAATACACAAGACCATTATCAACACCTGTCTTGAGCACCAAGGCAAACAGAAAAAGAAATATGAATTGATGACAAAAAGCTGGATTCCACTTTTTTTTTCTCATTTCCAACCATCTTTCTCAACCTCAAAGTTAAACCCCAGTAAAAAGCAATTTGAGACAACAACCAATCACTGAGAACTCAAGATCTACAAATTTCTCTCTGCTGGAGAACATGAGTCAATCATTAAACATTTGGCTTCAGATATAAAATCTAACCGTTCAAAGACTGAATGGTTTTATTTTTTAAATTATACAGCCTATTCTTTCTGTCCACTTGAGAAATGTTCTTCTTCAAAATTATTACCTGTGCTTGTGTGTGCGGCCATGTGTGTTTATTAACTTTTTGGCATTAGTAGGCAATAAAATTTCTCTTTCTTACACTCAGGAAAATCTTGTATTTTGGTTTCTTCATTTTGATCTGGTAACTCACATTTTCACTGAAGTATGATAGCTGCATGCACACAAAAGAATTTAAAATATTTAATGAGAAAGGGTTTAATAGTTGAGAGCCTATTTCCCCCTCTTCTCTTTTGGCATAGGGATAATGTCACTGGGCCTAATAACTCAGAAACCAAGACTAATATTCTGGAGATGTAGTTCCAATCTCATCATGGAAATGGTGAAATTTGAATTCATTAAAAAGCACCTGGAACTAAAATCTGTCCTAATGATGACCATGTAACTACTTTGATTGTCATGAAAACACCTTGGATTCACTGATGTTCCTTTGGGAAGTAACTCTGTCATCTTTATTTAATGTTATCTATACGTGACTCATGACTGTCTTCTGAAAGGCTCAGCAAGTCATTCAGTTCAAGGGCAATTAGGAATAGGCAATAAAATATTGGTCTTACTAACCATGCCCAGATTCCATGAGAGAACGAAAAAAAAAACATTGACAATGAAATTTAACTCAAGGTATGATTTTCTCAGGCACAATTTTTAAAAGATTAATTCCTATTCTAAGAACAAGGTAAAGTCTGCAGTTTGGGTTACTGCAAAAACGAAGTACACAAAGTTACAAACTTATTTTAAATTTCATTGCCTTTACCAGGCCTAATATCACCGGGTGCCACCTGCTGACAAGAATGATTACTTTTGTTTCACATTAAAAATATTTGAAATAGATACTTCCTCTAATTTTTCAATAATAATTGTCAATCTGACTCATAATAACACACGTAGCTCTTTTTCAAAGTTCTGCTTCTCCCATCTTTATACAATATTTAACAGTTCCTGCCAAAATCAGCTTTCTTATAACTTTTATATTTTTGGATGAGTTTTCTGCTTGTTCAGGTGAATAATGATATGAATGAAAACATTTTCCATTTTCTTCACCAACCCAGTGTCCCTCTATCTATTCCTATATTATTCAACATTTAACATTATTGAATAATACTCAGTAGGTACTGGGTTAAGGTTGGAACAGATTCCTGCAGATGCTGGAATTGGTAGTGAAAGCAACAAATGCTGGAGACCACAGGAGGTCAGGCAGCATCCATAGAGAGAGAGCAAGCTAAGGTTTTCAGTCTGGATAGCTTTTATGTTGTAGTTTGGGAGAGATGGGGTGGGGCAAGTGAATCTAGTGTGCTGATGGAGAAAAGATGTTGGTAGTTCAGATTGGAATGTGAAAGTGGCAGAACTATGATGTGTCTCCTGCCAGACTTGGAATGACAGTAACTGGGATGGACACGATAACAGCTAAAAGGAAAGGAAAGAAATGAGAGTTGGTTCACAATTTATAGGTATTGAACTCAATATTAAGTCCAGAAGGTTGCAAAGTGCCTAGTCTGAAGATGAGATATTGTTCCTCATGATGTTGCTGTGATTCATTGGAACACTGCAGCATGCCAAGGACAGACAAGTGGGCATGCGAGCAGGAGACTGGTGTTAAAAAAAAAAGCGGCTATGGGAAAGTTGGCGTCCTGCTGGCACAGAGACCGGATGTGTTCCCCAAAGCAGACAGGGGGAATGAGGGGAAGATGTATTTGGTGGTGATGTTCTGTTGGAGTTGTCTGAAATGGCCGAAAATGATCCTTTGAATCAAGCATAATCCATACAATTTTGACTTTCATCTCACAGTCCAGACCTCATTGTTTCAACTTAATCAGTCATTTAACCCTCCACCAATAGAATTCCTTTCTAGTTAAGCTATCGATCACAAAAATCATTTGTGATCTTTTCACATGAATTATAAAAGTGTTCATTTTCCTACAGATATTAGTACAAAACTTATTGCTGCAGATGGGGAAAGCTGTACCATTACACCTAATGACATTTACAAAACATGAGTAAGTTTGTCCAATTCTTTTCTCTCTCTGATATTACTGAAGTATTTTTAGAGTGAATTCTTACATTTCTGACAGCTTCAGTAGATTATTACATTCAAAATAATCACTTTTTCACATGGTAACTTAAATCAATATAAATATTACTCAGGCAATATTACTCCAGGGGGAAGTGATGACCTAGTGGTATTACCACAGTACGGTTAATCCAGATAATGTTCTGTGGAGGGGTATTTGTATCCCGCAATGACAGATGGTGAAATTTGAATTCAATAAAAATCCAGAATTAAAAGTCTAATGATGACCATGACTCTGTTTTCAATTGTCATGAAAAAGAAACGCCTGGTTCACCAACATCCTTTAGGGAAGCAAGCTGCCATCCTTACCTGATCTGGCCTATATGTGACTCCAGAACCACAGTGATATGGTTAACTCTTAACTGACCTCCAGGCATTAGGTATGGGCAATAAGTGCTAGCCTAGCTAGTGACACCCTCATCCTGTGGATTAATAAATTTAAAATGTACCTATAGAATTAATATATAATAACTTTAGCGTTCCCCAAATGGCATTGACCAAAATGGGCTGGGTTTTTTTTCTGCTATTGGGATTCCAATACTATATTGGCATCTGACATTTGATCTGATTTTTTAATGACTAGGCCAATTATCAGTAGGGAAAATGCCTACTTGGAATCAAGGACCGGAAGTGGATTCTTGAGGCTTGAGAGCCATTAGGAGACCATGCAGCATCAACAGATCCACCTTCAAGGGTGAAAGCTGCTAATGCAGGTAGGTGAAAGAGAAGACACATAAAAAGCTCTCTGGAAACTTTCTCAAATGCAAACATTAAGAATAAAACCACAGCTTCTAGACTATTGTTGTGAAATGAGAATCTCTTTACAGGTTTGTAGCTGCAATTGTAGCCATGTCACAACCTCATTAAAAATGGAAAGAGAAATGGGGCCATTTAAGGAGATTAACTGACTAGCCTCACTGACAAACCTCTGAAAAATTGTCTTAAGCAGGAATGTGCAACAAACTGCTAAACCTGCCCATAATGGGAGGTTGTTGGCCTACCTATTGTGCTTCCATCTCTGTAGCCCCCTCCAAACTCCAGCCCAACGTGGCCTATATGGCTACCAACAAATTGTAGTATGACATTATTTATTCCATAGGTTCACCTGAAAATTACAATTGTTTTGCCTTAATCAAATTAAACTTAATTGAAGCATTTTCTGATTGTGTTTTCCTACTATTTTGAAACCAGAACTCTACATTCAGCTGCCTAACTAGGTTCAAAATGAACTTTCACAGGAACTTGTATATTGTTTTGGCAAAGAATGAAAACGATTAAATTGCAACTATACTTAAAAAATATATACTTGTCAATTACCACAATTTGAAGTTGCTTGGGGATGCTAAATCAGATAATTGCTCATCAGAAGCAATTTCTGTCAAGCAGTTTTTATGGGCTCCTTGCACTCACTTCAACCGAAGATATAGAATGAACTAACACATGCATTATACATGGGTGTCAGAAACCGTGGAGAAGCACCACACATTCTTGAATGTAACGCCGGAGTGCCTGGTGGAGGAAAACCAGCATTGGTGGGATGTTCTGTGCCTGCAATCAGTTAAGGATCCTATGATACCCTCCTGTACTCATCTCTTTCAGCAGCTGATCTTTTTCTACCTAGCCATGTCTTCCTTCCATTCCTCATTCAGACTAATGGAATCCACAAGCAACATTTCCATGAAACAAGCTCTTCTTTTCTCTTGGTGACCAGCGTAGCACAAACTTAGTCTTTTTGGTGATGCCCTTAGAGAATTTGCAGAATGGTGTGTTGGTAAATTCTGGACAAGTATCACATAATGTGAGGTATTTCAGAGATCCTCTATACTGTTCCAGCTTCACATCAAATTAATGTGAAACAGTAATTGTCCCTTTAAGTAGTATTTGAATCACACATCAATGTCTTATTTACTACCGAACAGCTGGTCATTGTTAGGAGAGGCCAAACACTAGCCAAACAAAATGCTGTGCAGTCTCCTTAATGAGCACAAGCAGGCATTTTAAATAGTAAACAGCCTCTTAATGAGCCTTAGATCAGTCATTTTGATCATGTACTTCAACTCCTTAACCAAGAAGACAAAGCAGAACACGAGTGAAAAACTCCATTCGGGTTACCTTTGAGGATCTTTAGCATTTGAGTGTGCTGCCAAAATCACCCACTTCCCTTACATTGGCTCTTCCTCTTCTAAATATAACAGCATGACGACAAAATTATTCAAAATTGCTACCATTACTATGTTGTTATTATCAATGACTTTTCAGTTAGAAGAAAATTCTTTAACCCAGAAAAGGTGTAGCAATTTTTTCTAATGCAAAACCAGTCCAATGTAATGTAATACAACACTCATAAGTATGAAAATCACAAGAACATTTGAGTCACACAATTAGTCAGAGAATACTTTAAAGGATTTGAATGATTATTAATGGTACAATTATGCCTGGTAATATCAGAATTAATACTCAGTTACAATTGTGCTGCAGACAGTATGCAACTTATACCCTTTTTAGAATTTCTGTGGTGTCCTCTGGCACATAATAATGATTTATGGGCACATCTTAAAACTTAAGCACATGAATTCTTCTTTGAAAATGATAAATAATTTATCTTACTGTAATCACTAGGGGACATTAGTCTTGCAAAAATAGTGTATGGTTCTTATTGTGAACAGAAGTTCTGAAATATCATTGCAAAATATAAATAAATCGGCAAATGAATGATCAAAAGGGAAATATTTTGCTCCATTAACGTAGGGAAACTATGTAAGCTTCTTATACATCAATTTGTGATGGACTCAAACAAAAATAAATGTGGTACTTGTTACAGCAGCAAGTGATTTATGGGTTCTTTTGATATTTAAGGTCACATTCACTTAAAAAGCCATTGTTCATTCATGAGGTACGCTGCAAGAGAAACTGACAAAGACTTTAATATGCAGTCAACAATGATAGAGATATATGCATTTTCTGCAATAACCCACACTCTGGTAGTAAGGGGCCTAATGCATCTTCCAATGTGGCTTTTCCATTCAGCAAATTCTCTTGGAGAAAAGTCACCTTCACACAGTCAGGGGCAGCACTTCTGTTGGCTAGTTTGTGCTAGTGCTGTCTTTTTTATCACACAGGATGTCAGAGATTTTTTCTCTTTGAAAAAAAATTAGATGTTGAATGCCTTTTCCAATCAACATCATTTTAATTTTCCTGAGCTAGTAATTAACTTCCTGCTTAATTTGTCACACTTAATTTAAATTCTGCCGGGAAAGACTCATGTTGATGGTGAGGTGTACTGTGATGACAGCTGTGGCGGACAGAGGTAGTAGCCACTGGCAGTCCCAATTTGTCATCTTTGATTAAAACTACCCCATCAAAGATTGAAGACTCATAATGTGACTGACATTTTTAAATTGGACAACAAATGTGAAAATAAAAGTAGCATTATGAATGAGCTTGCTGGGTTCAGCATAATCAGCTCTATAATTGACTGTGTCCTTGCAATAATGCATGGTCCCTGAAGATCCTTAGATGTGCAATGATGAGTACAAAATAATGGCAAGCTAAGGAGCAGGCTATTTGGCATACAATGTCCATGCTGTGTATCTGTAAGAACAATTTAATTAGTTCCATTCCCCTATATTTTCCCTGTATCCCTGCAAGTCTTTTTTCCCTTCTTCAAATGCTTATTCAATTCCCATTTGCAAGCCATGATAGACTCAATCTCCATCACAGTCACAGGCAGTGCCTTCCAAATCCTAACTAGTCATTGCATTAAAACAAAAATGTTTACTCGTGTCATGGTTCTTTTGGCAATCATAGTAGCTTAATTTTTTTTTAAAGAGGTGAGATGACTTTGAGTCATATAAATGTTGTAAATTTGACAGTATGCTCTTGCTTCCGATAGATTCAAATTATAATGTTCTTGCATGTTGGTGTCTCTGTGTCTCTGTGATCTAGCAGGTGTCTCTGTGAATTTCTTCCTCTGTTACAACTTGTACAAAATCTATTCATTTTTGTAGCTAGTTTAAGAATTGAAGCGTGTGCTTCTTTTATCACCACATCTATACTAAGTAAACATGTACCCATACGTTACATGTAAAATATACTGGTTGTGATTGAATCATATTCATATTTAGTAACAGCAGTGGAATGAAATCATTCCATCTAACTCTCCAAATGCATTGATTAAATGCATACTGTGGTGTTGTGATGAACCATACAGGTCTTTAAAATTCTGTGTTCAACCCTGGCCTGTATGAAAGTTTCAGGCCAAGAATAAAGGTGCGACAATCAAGTTCAATATCCTTAGGGAGGAAAGGGAGAATTTATTATAAATGCACCCAACTAGAGTAGAATAGGCTTTATTGTCACATACAGTTGAATGACCGAAAGGTTTTACATGAAGGACATACCTGAAAAGTTTGTAATGTTGCCTCTCAATGCCATTTTAGGTATAGGGTACCTAGGTATAGATTTAATACTTTAATTTTTGTATGGAAATACAGAGTTTAAAAAGTCTAGAATGAGAATAAAAAGTATCTTCAAAGTACTTAAGTTATTGTCCTTTATCACTGAGTCACTGCCTACCGTGCTTCATTACATGAGGCCTCACTGCCTCCAGGCACTGGCCTTTGTTTCGGCCTTACCTTCAGGACCTGCCTCCCAGGCCAGCCTGGGCCTGCTCTACTCCCTGCTCCCCGCTCCGGCCACAACTCCCCTCAGGGACTCAGCCTGCACTCGCTCTGCTCCCTGCCCCCCCTCCCCACTCCGGCCACAACTCCCCTCAGGGACTCAGCCTGCACTCGCTCTGCTCCCTGCTCCCCCCTCCGGCCACAACTCCCCTCAGGGACTCAGCCTGTGCTCACTCTGCAACCCACTCCGAGACTCAGCCTGCATTTGCTCTGCTCCCCGTTCTGGCCACAACTCATCTCCTGCGCTGGTCTGGTCTTGGACTCTGTTCTCCATTCCCTCCAGGTAGGGTACGTTCAGAAGTTAAAAGTTGGGGGGAAGGGGAGAAAAGCTGCAGCAAGAGGAAAAAGAGAGACAGAGAAAGGAATAGGAGATAGCTAGCAGAGGAGCTTTGGCTGGAGCATCTTATTCTGCTGCCATCTTAAACATATTGGTAAATTAAAGACAGGGTTTGGATCAGCTACTTTCATAATGCATTTCATAATGAATTCAACGACTATCACAATGACATCCAAAACAAAAAAAAACTTACAGTGCCACTCACTACCATCTTCAATAACTGATATCCTCAGGGGAGATGGAGACCTTGAGGAGTCACATGCATCTTAAACAAAGCACTTCTTGCGTATAAATTTGTAAACACAAATATCCCTATCCACAATGATGGAAAAGCACAGCACATCAGTGCAAAAGATAAAGGCAGAAGCATTGGCAGCAATCTTCAGCCAGAAGTACAGGATGGACAATCCATTTCAGCCTGCTCCAATTGTCCCTGGCATCACAGATGCCAGTCTTCAGCCAATTCAATTCACTCCACATGATATCAAGAAACTGTAGGATACACTATGTAGTGCGTGTATAGGTCGTGACAACATTCCACAAATAGTACTGAAGACCTGTGCTCCAGAACTTACCACTCCTCCAGTCAGCTGTCCCAGTACAGGTACAACACTGGCATCTCCCTGGCAATGAGGAAAATTGCCCAGGTATGTCCTGCAAATAAAGATCAGGACAAATCCAACCTAACCAATTGCCACCCCATCAGTCTACTCTTGATTATCAGTAAAGTGATGGAAGGTGTCATTAACAGTGCTATCAAGCACCTTCTGCTCAATAATAACCTGTTTAGTGACTCTCAGTTTGGGTTCAGCTCCTGTCCTCATTACAGCCTTTGATTCAAACATGGACAGAAGAGCTGAATGCAAGGCGTGAGATGAGAGTGACAACTCCTGATTGCATTTGACCAAGTGTGGGCATCCCTAGCAAAACTGGAATCAATGAGAATCTGAGGAAAGGAGTCATACCTGGCAAATAAGACAATAGTTACAGTTGCTGGAGATCAGTCCTCTCAGCTCCAGGACTTCTCTGCAGGTGTTCATCAGAGTATTTTCAGAGATTCAGTCATCGTCAATGACCTTTCCTCCATCATAGGGTCAGAAGTGGGATGTTTGTTGATGATTGCACAATGTTCAACACCATACACATCTCCCCTGATACTGAAGCAATCCATGTCCAAATGCAGCAAGATCTGGACAATATCCAGACTTGGGTCGACAAGTGACAAGTATTATTCATGCAACATAAATGCCAGGTGATAACCATCTCCAATAAGAGACAACTTAATCCTACCTCTTAGCAGTAAATGGTGGAGCCATCACTGAGTCCCGCACAATCAACAATCCTGGGGGATATCACATGGACTCACCAAATAAATATAGTGGCTGCATGTGTAGCTCAGAGACTAGGAACGCCATGAGTAATTCACCTCCTGACCACACAAAGCCTGTCTAGCAGCTACAAGGTATAAGTCAGGAGTGTGATGGAAAAATGACCATTTGCCTGGATGGGTGCAACTCCAACAGCACTCAGGAAGCTTGATGCCATTCAAGTCAAAGCAGCCTGCTTGACTGACCCTGCAGCCAAAATAATCTACTCTTTTCAACACAGATGCTCAGAAATAGCAGTGCGTTCTAGCTTCAAGACACCTCACAGAGATTTGCCAAATATCGTTAGAAAGCACCTTCAAAACCCATGACTACTTCCGTCTAAGAGGACAAAGGCAGCAGATACATGAGAACACCACCACTTTCCCTTCAAGTTCCTCTCCAAATCATTAATTGTCCAGTCATATTGCGATTCCTTCACTGTTGTTGGGTCAAACTCCTGGAATTCCCTCCCGAAGGACATTATGGATCAACCTACAGCAGCTGGACTGCAGTGGTTGAAGGAGGCAGCTTACCACCACCTTGAATAGAAAAGAAAACACTATCAAGGTTTTTCATGTTGATCAGATGATAATCCTTGGCCGATGTTTAGATCAGAGTGGTGCTGGAAAAGCACAGCAGGTCAGGCAGCATCCAAGGAGCAGGAAAATCGACCTTTCAGGCAAAAGCCCTTCATCAGGAAGGTCTTTTGCCCGAAACGTCAATTTTCCTGCTCCTCTGATGCTGCCTGACCTGCTGTGCTTTTCCAACACCACTATGATCTAAACTCTGGTTTTCTGCATTCCTCACTTTTGCCTAATCCTTGGCCTATGCCTAATTCTGGAATGGTTTGTATTTCTTTTCTTGACAGAGAAATCTAAGTTGTCTACTGCCATTAAAATAAAACTATCTATAATAGAATCATTGAGTCATACAGATGAACAGCATGGAAACAGACCCTTCGGTCCAACCCGTCCACGCCGACCAAATATCCCAACCCAATCTAGTCCCACCTGCCAGCAGCCAGCCCATATCCCTCCAAATCCTTGCAATTCATGTACCCTCCAAATGCCTTTTAAGTGTTGCAAATGTACCAGCCTCCACCACATCCTCTGGCAGCGCATTCCATACACGCATCACCCTCTGCATTAAGAAGTTGTCCCTTAGGTCTCTTTTATATCTTTCCACTCTCACTCTAAACCTATGCCCTCTAGTTCTGGACTCCCTGACCCCGGGAAAAAGTCTTTGTCTATTTATCCTATCCATGCCCCTCATGATTTTGTAAACCTCTATAAGGTCACCCCTCAGCCTCCGATGCTCCAGGGAAAACAGCCCCAGCCTGTTCAGCCTCTCCTTATAGCTCAAATCCTCCAACACAGGCAACATCCTTGTAAATCTTTTCTGAACCCTTTCAAGTTTTACAACATCTTTCCGATAGGAAGGAGACCAGAATTGCACGCAATATTCCAACAGTGGCCTAACCAATTTTCTGTACAGCCGCAACATGACCTCCCAACTCCTGTACTCAATACTCTGACCAATAAAAGAAAGCATATCACACGCCTTCTTCACTGTCCTATCTACCTGTGACTCCACTTTCAAGGAGCTATGAATCTGCACTCCAATGTCTCTTTGTTCAGCAACACTCCCTAGGACCCGAATATTAAGTGTATAAGTCCCACTAAGATTTGCTTTCCCAAAATGCAGCACCTCGCATTTATCTGAATTAAACTCCATCTGCTACTTCTCATCCCATTGGCCCATCTGGTCAAGATCCTGTTGTAATCTGAGGTAACCCTCTTCGCTGTCCACTACACCTCCAATTTTGGTGTCGTCTGCAAACTTACTAACTATACCTCTTAGGCTCACATCCAAATTATTTATATAAATTACGAAAGGTTGTAGACCCAGCACTGATCCTTGTAGCACTCCACTGGTCACAGGCCTCCAGTCTGAAAAACAATCCTCCACCATCACCCTCTGTCTTCTACCTTTGAGCCAGTTCTGTATCCAAATGATTAGTTCTCCCTGCATTCCATTAAATCTAACCTTGCTAACCAGTCTCCCATGGGGAACGTTGTCGACCACCTTACTGAAGTCCATATAGATCACATCTACCACTCTGCCCTCATCAATCCTCTTTGTTACTTCTTCAAAAAACTCAATCAAGTTTGTGAGACATGATTTCCCACGCACAAAGCCATGTTGACTATCCCTAATCAGTGCTTGCCTTTCCAAATACATGTACATCATGTCCCTCAGGATTCCCTCCAACAACTTGCCCACCACCCTTCTTAAACAGTGGCACCACGTTAGTTAACCTCCAGTCTTCCAGCACCTCACCTGTGATTATCGATGATACAAATATCTCAGCAAGAGGCCCAGCAATCACTTCTCTAGATTCCCACATAGTTCTCGGGTACACCTGATCAGGTCCTGGGGATTTATCCACCTTTATGCATTTCAAGACATCCAGCACTTCCTCCTCTGTAATAAGGACATTTTTCAAGTTGTCACCATCTATTTCCCTACAGTCTATATCTTCCATATCCTTTTCCACAGTAAATACTGATGCAAAATTCTCATTTAATAACTCCCCCATTTTCTGCGGCTCCACACAAAGGCCTCCTTGCTGGTCTTTGAGGGGCCCTATTCTGTCTCAAGTTACCCTTTTGTCCTTAATGTATTTGTAAAAACCCTTTGGATTCTCCTTAACTCTATTTGCCAATGCTATCTCATGCCCCCTTTTTGCCCTCCTGATTTCTCTCTTAAGTATACTCCTACTTCCTTTATACTCTTCTAAGGATTCACTTGGTCTATCCTGTCTATACCTTACAAATGCTTCCTTCATTTTCTTAACCAAGCCCTCAATTTCTTTAGTCATCCAGCATTCCCTATACCTACCAGCCTTTCCTTTCACCCTGACAGGAATATACTTTCTCTGGATTCTCGTTATCTCATTTCTGAAGGCTTCCCATTTTCTAGCCATCCCTTTACCTGCGAACATCTACCTCCAATTAGCTTTCAAAAGTTCTTGCTTAATACTGTCAAAATTGGCCTTTCTCTAATTTAGAACATCAACTTTTAGGTCTGGTCTATCCTTTTCCATCACTATTTTAAATCTAATAGAATTATAGTCTCTGGCCCCAAAGTGCTCCGCCACGACACCTCAGTCACCTGCCCCGCCTTATTTCCCAAGAGTAGGTCAAGTTTTGCACCTTCTCTAGTAGGTACATTCACATACTGAATCAGAAATTGTCTTGTACACACTTAAGAAATTCCTCTCCATCTAAACCTTTAACACTATGGCAGTCCCAGTCGATGTTTGGAAAGTTAAAATCCCCTATCATATAATGTTGTGTTTAACAATAAAATGGTACAACTATACCTGAAATTCTGCACAACAAACAAGTGTATTCTTTACATTTTCCTTCCTTTTTTAAAATGTGTTCTATGTCTCATGACCTCAGTTTACATCATTAATAAAAACAGGAAGTTCTGAGGAAGGGTCACCAAAAGCATTAACTCTGCATTCTATCTGCAGATGTTGCCAGACCTGCTGAGTTTTACCAGCAATTTCTGTTTTGTTCATGCTTTCCTGCATCCAGAATATTTTTTTTTCACAACATTAACAGTTGCCCTGGTTCTATTATGTCTCACCAACTGCCAATGTTAGCAATTTTGTCTTCATAGCTAAATTATTCAATTACACAGGTTGCAAAAGTTCCAAAGATATTAAACATAATGGGCATAAAACTCGGAAACAATGCGGAGGGTTGAATTTATGAAGATTGGCCGAGTTGAGCGTTTTGATGGAGCTGATTTCATGACAACTTGTGTGCATAATTATTGTGATTTACTGCAATTTTTATTTGCTCAAGAGTTGTCGTCATTGCTTGCAAGATAAGCATTTCTTGGTCATCACTCATTGCCATTGAAAAGTTCATGATGGGCTATCATCCTGAACTACTTCAAATCTGTCTGCTCTAGGAACACACATGGGCGGGGGGATCTAAAATTTTAACCCAACAATGATGAAGGACAGATATAGCCATGATTTTGAATTGTTGGTGGGGCCAGAATAAGAACTATTGAACTTTGAAAATGATGCTCCCAAATGGCGTGTCAGAATGTATTTGGATGATCGAAGTGAGGATGGGGAGAGTGGTTTAGGAACTCACTCACCTTCAGTTAATACCCCATTGTGCTTTATGAGGAATTTGTCAATGGACAAGGAGAGCCAGTTCGTAATTTTCAATTTGTAAATCTGATAACCTGAATGATCTAGTGCAAGTTAGGGCCAAGCTGTTGAGTTCAAATTGGGCAGATATTGAAGGTCTCTTTTTATGCTGAAAGGTTTAGTTCCATTCGGAGGGTTGAGGAGGGGATTTAACGAAAAGTGGTGGCAATGTAATGGACTAGCAATCCAGAGGCACAGTTCTGGAGATTCAACTTCAAATCTCATCCCAGATAGCTTTAGGTGAGTGACAAGGTGATGCCAGGACTTTGAAATAACCTTGACACCAGGTTGCTAATCCTGATTTGAAAATCAAATCCAACACTTTGAAGTCAGGAGGATATGTGTTTTAGAGAGGAATTTAGCATTGATACCAGTGATGAGCTGTATTCTTCCAAGCTCGTGGTGTATATTTTACTATACGACTGACATACCTTGAATGTGCTGGGCAAGCTTTGCAGAGGCAGGTATTAAGTCATTTGTCACAGAAACCAAAGCATCTGACTTTTGTGGCCTCAGCTGCTTTCTGTAGCAGAGAATTTTACAGGCTCACCATTCCCTGGAATGATGAAATTACTCCTCATCTCAGCCCTGAGTCTAATTTTAATCTCCATTCTTCCTCTGTTAAAGCTTTTCTTCCCCACCAATGAATCAAGTGGATTCCTTCCCTTGAGTAATTTTCAACGTTTCCTTATTTCGGTGGGATTCTGAGCCTTCAATTTAAAGACCAATGCAAAGTAACTATTTGGTAAACCTTCCATTTCCTGATTTCCAAGGAGGTGGTCACTTGAATCTGTACACAAGGGGTATATATAATAGTCTTAACCCTCCTTTAACTTTGAAGAATTTTTAAAAAGATGTTTGTGTTGTTCTTGACAGATCTCAAGGTTTTTCTTATACTCAGCTGCAACTGTTACCAATTTCTTTGCTTCTTCACATTCATCTTTATACCTCTCTCAGACAACTGGATGACAATTGTTCTCTGTTTGTTTTAAGCCCTATTTTTTAGTTTTACACTGTTTATTTATTCCCCTAATGATTAATTAGGGCTCACACCCTTTAGAGATCCTGTACTATAGCAAATATCTTCAGATCACCTCACATTGCTCATCCTTAGTTTTACCAATATTGGTTCTACTACCTCTATTGTGTTGGATTACTACACCATCTCTCTAAAATAAACTTAACTGAATTTAAAACTTGGTTCATGATTCACCCTTCTCCCTCTTAAACTTAATGTTGAATACTCTTTTGTTATGATCATTTTAACTTGGTAATTCCTTACCATTATGTTAATGACTACTTTAATCTCATTATTCATCACAAAATATTATGTGGACCGATCTCTTGGTGGTTCAAAAACTTATTGCCCCAAAATATTGTCCCAAATGTACTCAAGAAGTGTGCAAAATAAATGGAATGGGGCATAAAGTTAATAGAAATAAAACTTGTGAGTTAGCAATGCAAAGTTTGTGGACATTTTGTCAATCCAATTTTTTTTGTTAAAATATAAACTAAACAGTCTGTGTTCTGCTGAAAATATTCTGCAAAGGGAAGTCCATTGTGTAACAAGTTATTACTTAAACTATTGGTTAGGAATGACAAATGCTTAAATTGCTCACATCTCAGCTGTTTTTTGCACTATCTTGCAGATGTAGCCCCCTAGAAAATTGTATTAATTTTTAAGATATGTAATACTTTTCTTTGCAAACAAGACTTCTGTAGCAATCTGACAGATTTCAAATTGTGAATATTTTCAGGAAAAAGTGAGGACTGCAGATGCTGGAAATCAGAGTCGAGTGTGGGGTGCTGGAAGAGCACAGCAGGTGAGCCAGCATCCGAGGAGCAGGAGAATCGATGTTTCGGACATAAGCCTGATGAAGGGCTTGTGCCCGAAATGTTGATTCTCCTGTTCCTCGGATGCTGCCTGACCTGCTGTGCTTTTGTAACACCACACTCTCGAAAGTTAATGTTTTCATGCGAGCTATCAATTTTTTTCATACAAAAGACATTTCAAAAGCTTAAATCAGTCAACAAGCATCACAGAATGTCCTTTATATAGTTGGTATTGTCAGGAAATCTTTCACAGACAAATATGTTGCATGATCAATTTGGTACAAATATTGCTGTTCGAGTCAAATCCTTTGTTGCAATAAAATGTTCATAGATTGATATTTCTTTCTCTTCTGATTTGAATAACACTATCAGGTACATAGTTGCTATTGTTGGGGAGGCAATTCCAGGATTTTGACCAAGCAACATTGAAGAAATGTCAGTATATTTCCAAGTCAGGAAGGTGAGTAGCCTGGAGTAGAACTGGCAAGTGGTGGTGTTCTCATGTATCTGTTGCTCTTGTCCTTGTTGATGGTAGTGGTTATAGGTTTGAGAAGTGTTATCTAAGGAGTCTTGGTGAATTTCTTCAGTGCATTTTGTATATGGTACACAATTCTGCTGAGTGTTGGTGGAGAATGGAGTGAATAATTATGAATATGGCGCCAAGTAAATCGGTTTATTGCCCTGGATGGTGTCAAGTTTCTCGAATGCTGTTGGAACTGCATTCAGCCAGGCAAGTGGGAGTATTCCAACACACTCCTGACTTACGTCTTGTAGTTGTCTGGCAAGCTTTGAGGAGTTAGGAAGTGAGTTGTTCATTGCAGGATCCCAAGCCTCAGACTTGCTCTTCTAGGCATTCTATTTATATGGTTCATCCAGTCAGCATCTGGGCAACGGCAACCCATAGGGTGTTGTAGGGTGGGCTTCAGCAATGGGTTACTTTAATTCATTTTTATTCATACATGGAATATAGGTGTCATTGGCTAGGCTAGTATTTGTTGTCATACCCTAATTACCCTCAAGAACGTACTGCAAGTCACCTTCTTGAACAAACTCAATTCATGTGGTGCGGATACACAAACATTTCTGTTTAGGCAGGGAGCTACAGGATTTTGCCAGTCATGGTGGAGGAGCATCAATATATTTCCGAGTCAAGATCCGTGGCTTGGATGGACATTGGTGGAAGTTCCCATGGACTTGTCCTCTTCGGTGGCAGAGCCTGCTGATTTTGAAAGAGCTTTGGTGACTTTCTATAGTGTATCTTCCAGATAGTACACACTGCTGTCACTTTGTGCAGATGGCAAAAGGAATGCAACGAAGCCAGGGAATGAAGTGTTAATCAGGCTTGACAAGAGATCAATATTCTACTAGGTTCAACTTACGACCTACGTAAACAACAATTATTTGGAATATTGGAACAAAATATGAGAACCAAATGCAAATTTATGATTTTCTTCTCTTGAACAAAAGCATGGAATCAAACAATAGTTTAAAATCTTGCCTGTAGTGAAGGAATGAATTGATAATCACAGGGCTGTTGGCAGATAAGAAAACAACCGACTGATTGGTCTTGTTTCCGAGACAGTGAACATCATTCTTACCTAAATAATTATCGCTTAATTTTAAACAAGCTCTCTTGTCACTGGATCACTGCAATGTGTTTTTTTGTAAAGCAGAAATTAGATTAGTTAGCACTGCCATAACCAGCAGCTAGTGATTATTCCCAAAAGTAACAGACTAAATTTAGAATTATTGCATTTTATTTTATTTTAATAGCTTGGAGAATAAAATTTGAACCCCCAAACTTTTCAAACCTGGTAATTATATTTCACTTCTTGCAAATTATGCTGATGAAGATACCTGTACTTCCACAGTTTTATCCAATTAACAAATCGCAATGATAAACAGGCAGTAGTATGTTAAAAAGAAGCAGTTCAGCTGTTGATTCTGATGCCAGTGCAGTCCCAGACATATCTGAATATCAACAAAACTTGGAGACTAAATTTTATTGCAAACTTCTTTTTTCACAATCATATTTAACTTTCTGAACCCAATGTAGAAAACTCTTCCAATTATTTTTAGCAAATTCCTACATTCAGGAAATCCTCTCCAGGAAAAGTCATTTTGAATATACATGGGCTGAGAAATGCAATTGTGTGATAGCCATTTTAAAAGTGTAAGTACTGCTTAGAAGAAGCATTGCCATGTGTACTCACACAAAAGTCAGGAATGTACAGCACAGGGAGCAAACAGGCTGCCATTTATTTAAGTTGTGAAACATGTTACCCTGTAGTGACATTAAAGGTACTTTGCATAAGAGCAAACAGGCCATGCACAAGTAAAGTAAATTAAAAGGAATATTACTGATAAGCATGAAATATAGCAGATAGCATGCACCTGTCCTTTAACATCGGTCATTTTAATGGGCTTTTTTGTAAAAGGCAATAGTTCTGAAGGAAGTAATAGCTGTGTTACATTGAGCTCAACCCTATTTGATGGATACGGTCTTTAGATAGATACAGTTGATTTAGCACATGCATCCGAAGTGAGAAAATGCATCTTGTACAGCTCCCAAAAGTCCTTGGTTATTATGTTTAGTAAGCAAACTCTACCTGCTGTTATCATGCAATCATCCATCTTGTTATGTAAGGCATGCGCTAGGGTTCTGGAGAAGGGTCACTGGATCCAAAACATTAACTCTGATTTTTCTCCACAGATGCTGCTAGACCTGCTCAGGTTTTCCAGCAATTTTTGCTTAAATTTCTAATTTCCAACATTTGCAGTTCTTTGATTTTTTATGTGCCTTTTCTGTTTACACTCACAGTGGTCTCTCCTCTACCACTGGTAATTGGACAGAATGTAGACTCTGTATTGAGAAAGGAGGATTGATAGCAACAAACTACCCATACCAAGTAGGGGAGATATGGTATCAGAAAAAAGAAATATTCTTTTCAGGAGGACCATGTTGCATACTCATTTTTCTGCCCTTATATTCCTATCACACATATCCCTAGGGGCAACAACTTGCTAGATGAAAGTTTGTTGAGTGTTCTGCTCCAGATATTTCAAATGACCACGATGGATGACCCCAAGCAATTCTTGGGCCTGAAATTCTGTTGACATTAATGCTTTTCAACTCCAAATTTAGCATATTTTTCCATGCATCTCAGCCAACACTTTTTATCATCTCTGTTTCCTGGTTGAATATTTCCAACTTTTGATTTAGCATTTGTTTTGACACTTCTATTCCTGCATGTAATTTTGGGCAATAGTTTAATTGACTGATTTTTAAAATCATCTTTGTTTTTCCCTGCTTTTATATTATGCTTACGGTCCCCCTATTTACGAGGTGCTAACTTGGTCAATGAGTGCCTTCTTCCTTCATGGAATGACAATGTATTGGTCGAGGTACAACCCTGGACACACTGCAAGAACATAGCTATTCGACTCAAAAGTATTTTCTCTACTCCAGTCCATTTTTGGAAAATCTGAATCTCCTCTATGTAATGCTGTTGTTAAAATAAACTGATCTGTTTTTAGGTTCTGCATTTGACTTTCTGTCTTTTGGCTATGGCATTCTCTCCTCAGTGTCCTTGATCCTTACAATTTTTTAGCTGTCCAAAGAAATTCATTTGGAACCTGTGCCAGTTTCCCTTCGTTATTGAAGCAAAATAATGTGAATTGTAACGTGGCTATTGAGGCCAATGACTTCCTTGTCTGCTTGGCTTTCCACAGTTAGGGCAAGAATAAATTATCTGATATCATTGAGCCTGCCTGGTCTTTCCAGCTAGCCTTTTGTCCACAACTACTGGATTCTTTGCCGTTCAAATGATACAATGCTACTCACTCCCCAGGTCGATCTTTCTTGTGCATTTTTCTCCCAGTCTGTGATGGTCATGCTACATTTCCCGAGGTTCACCTTCAAAGAGGCCTTCACCTTAAAATTGGTATCACAGGTAGTATCCGCACTTAAGTTATGAATACATGACTGCTTAGGGATTTTATCATCAGTCACATGTATTGGTTATCTGCTCTATTTAAGCTTAGCTTTTTGAAAGCTTGAATTCACTACATTTTTGCACTTTGAAGTCCCTCAGTAGTGAACACTTTGTTCTCCCATTTGATGCCTTATGATGTTCTGAATCCATCTCACGTGAAACCAGCCCAATTGCTTAATGAAGCTTCACTGATTTACAGAAGGTAAACATTACCACAGCTTTGTATGTAGCAAGATTAGGTCAAAAATCACATAACATCGGGATGGAAGAGCAATGCTCTGAAAGCTAGTGTTTTCAAACAAACCCGTTGGACTACAACCCAGTGTTGTGTGATTTTTGACCTTGTCCAACCCAGTTAATCACCAGCACCTCCACATCATTGTAGCAAGATTGGTAGCTTATGACCTTATACTCCTTTGTGCAAAGTGAACATGTCTGAGCTTGCTCTTTAAATTCTATTTCCCACCTCACTGTCAATTAAGACATTTGTGAAGATTAAGTTTCAGAAATATGTAAAATTTTCTATAATCTTCATAGTTATCCCATTTAGTTATGGGGTATGGTCAGAATTTGGTGATATTTAGAAGACTGTTTCTTTTCCATAAGCTGATGGTTAGACCATAGTCATCTGCTCTTTTCAATAATCAGTTCACGACCTGTTGAAGTCAAGCTCAGTCACTTGCAAACAGCAATTCCAGTAATATCATATCTGACATTTTAGCTGAGGATTTCAGGTTGAAAAGATTGTTTGGTTCACTTTAGTATTTTAAATCCTTGTGCTCAAGTGCCAAGTTCATCAGAAACATTTGATTCTTACACATACGGCCAGAATCTATGATCTTCAAAGTTTTGGAAGTTTTTAGCTCCTATGATACAATAAACACAGAATTACAATGATGAAATTACATGGATATAAAGAAAGTGCTAATATTGATATTTCAATTAATTTAATTGGGGATTTCATTGGCGAGCTGGTATAGACACAATGGGCTAAATGGCCTCCTTCCATGCTGTAACTCTTGTGGCATGAGTTGACTGTATGACACATTTGGAAGATATGCTGCTAACCTGACATAGGACACTATGTAACCTTGTCATGGTGCCAAGACAGAATCACATTTCTAAACAGTGGTGATAAATTACACTGAGCTTGATTTGGGCAACAGGTTACCAATAAATACATGATTAGTTCTTAATTCATTCTTAGCTGCTGAAATTCAAAGAATACCACCAAATACAGATAACAAACAAAAGTAAACAGTCTTTTTTAATCTAATGGAAAATTCAAAACCTAAACCTGTAATAAACAAATATCACATCAAAAGATTAAAATAATATTTTTTTATAATTTCACATTACAACAAAAAAACTTCATTGCTATCACTAGACACTTAGCTGTAGCTTACATTTCAAATCATATTAATACATTCATACCTATTTTTATTCACTGCCTACAATCAATTGGTATCAGAGGTGATGGCCTAGTAATATTATTGCTCGATGATTAATCTAGAGACTCATGTATTTTCCAGGGATCCGAGTTCAAACTCCACCCTAACAGCGGGTGGAATTTGAATTCAACAGATATCTGGAATGACGACCATGAAACGATTGTCAATTGTCAGGAAAAAGAAGTTATCTGGTTCATTAATGCCCTTTAGGGAAAGAAACTGTCATCCTTATCTGCTCTGGTCTACACATGACTCCAGACCCATATTGGCTGACTCTTAAACTGCCCTCTGGGCAATTAAGGATGGACAAAAAGTGCTGGTCTAACCAACATTCCGTGAGTGAATTTAAAAAATGATAAATCTCTAGGTTGTCAATGAGGGTGTTTCTAAATACTTGAAATGCAACATAAAGCAACTATATTTTACTGGGATAATTGCTTTAGGACCTCTGAGCAAATATCTGCAGCACTGAAATGTGATTCATCATGTGCTTCTCCTTGTACCATGTCCCTAATGATTTACAAAAAAGTCATGGCATTGGCAAATGCAATTTGTTTCTGATTGACTTGCTACGATTAATATCTTCGTGAAGTGCCTTTGACGAACTTTGTGCCTGTCACTACCCTAAGCAGCAGACAAAGACTAAAGAGAACACTAGTGCTTTGGTAAGCAAAAACACTCCAAAGTTGCCATATAAACTTTTAAGATGACAAGCTACTTTCTGACATTTATTTATGCCCATACAATTTTCTGTCAGAACATATGGTGATCATTTCATGATGTATGTTCAGCATGATCACGGTACAATGATTCTAGAGTAGGAGCTAAAGATCTTGCTAGTGTCTGCACATCCTTTAGCACATGTGATTATCACTTTAATATGTCCTTGACAAAAATTATACTTTTGGTTTGATTCATGCATATGGTGATTCTCAGTGAGAAGGAAGTTGTCATTGGAGATCATTGAGCAGAAACATAGCTGGACTGAAATATTGCTTGGCAATGATGGTAGGGCAAATCTAGATACTCTGCAAAGATATTCATTCCTTGTCCCTGAAAAGGTATCAATCACTCACAAGACCTAAGTCAAGAATGTGATAAAACGCATAGCATTCACTAACTGGATGCAGGGTAAAATCTTCTTACTTTCAGACCAAGTCTGAAAGCAAGATAGATGAGTGGGCAGAAACCTTGTGGAGCACTGGAAGCCCTCTAGATCTTCTGGCAATCAGGCACTTAATTAGTGTCTGGTGTACATTTGACTGAGATTAGGACCCAGTGTATATTTATAACATTTTCTAATTTTACTTCACATTTCTAACACTTTCGTTTTCCTTTCACTTTGACTTATATAGACTAACCAATGTAAATGTGAGTAAACATAAGAAATGTAAAGGTAAAATGTTAAATCACTGATTTGAAATCCAGCCTTTTTTTCCTCATACTTGTTCATGTGATGTGGTGGCATGGTTGGTCAGTGGTTAGCACTGCTGCCTTACAGCATGAGGGACCCGGCTTCGATTCCAGCCACAGGCGACAATGTGTGTGGAGTTGCACATTCTCCCCATGTCTGCATGGGTTTCCTCCTGGTGCTCTGGTTTCCTCCCACAGTCCAGAGATGTGCAGGTTAGGTGAATTGGGCATGCTAAATTGCCCATACTGTTCAGGGATGTGTAGGTTAGGTGCATTGGTCAGGGGTAAATATAGAGTAATAGGGTAGGGGAATAGGTCTGGGTGGGTTACTCTTCAGAGGGTTGGTGTGGACTTGCTAGGCCAAATGGCCTGTTTCCACAATGTAGGGATTCTATGAAAACATAGATGTTGCTGGTTAGCGAAACACTTTTTGACCATTACAAATTGCATTTGAGAAAGATGGGTTAGCGCTGCTACTTCACAGCGCCAGGTATCCGGGTTCGATCCCGCCCTCAGGCAACTGCCTGCGTGGAGTTGTACATTCTCCCTGTGGTTGCATGGGCTGCTTCTGGGTGCTCCAGTTTCCTCCCACAGTCCAAAGATGTGCATTGGCCATGCTAAACTGCCCATAGTGTCCAGGCACGTGCAGGCTTGGTGGATTAGCCATGGGAAGTGCAGGGTTACAGGGATAGGATAGTATACTGGGTCTGAGTTGGATGCTCTTTGGAAGGTTACTGCAGACTTGATGGGCCAAATGGCTTGCTTCCACACTGTAGGGATTCTATGAAAGTAGTGGTAAACTGTATTGCCTTTGAGAAGGTGGTGGTGGTGAGCTATCCCTTGAACCATTACCATCCATTAGAGAAATAGTGGTATTAGGAAGGAGGTTTCAAGATTTTGATCTAGCAACATGAAGGAACAGCAATATTATTCTAAGTAAGGATGTGCTGGAAAGAAGCTTACAGCTGGTGGTGTTCCCATGCCTCTGCTGTCCTTGTCCTTCTGTGTGCTGGGCATTGCATGTTTGGTAGATACTGTCATAGACAACTTTGTGCATTGAAGATCAAGCAACATTATAAATGACATGACAACCACATAGATCACTCATTTTTAACTTTTTTTCCTGAGGAAGAGATGATAAGGTCCTTCACTTAATATGCAGATTGGAGCCTGACAATAGCAATTATAACCATGGCCTTAGTAGAGAGCCATCGTGGTTTCAAATTAAAATTCAGGCCAAATTATTTAATTTGTAAACAATGTTATATTAAGTTTATTACTGTTGCATGGTCCTTTTAAACAGAAATTATTACCTTACTAGTGCTTTAAGCTTTTTTTAAGTAAGTTCTCAGATTTAATTCAAATGTATTTTTATGACTGTATTTGTTACTATGTCATAATATGAACTTTCCAATGTTATGGTCACTGTTTTCTTCAAGAAGAGACAATGTTTAGGTTACTATAAAGCCTTAGCAGAAGACAAATAGTCACTGGATGAAGGCAGCTGTAACAATGCTCAACGCTATCCAAGACAAAGCAGCCTGCTTGATTGGCAACAAACATACCACTTTCAACATTCAGCCTCTTCACTATCGGTGTACAGCAATGTGCACTGTCATCAAGATATAATACAGAAACCAAGGTTTCTTGGACAACACTTCCAAACCCAGAACCATTACCATCCAGAAGGAAAAAGGCAGCAGATATATTGAAACACAACAACCTGTAAAGTCCTCTTCAAACCACAAATCATCCTGCCTTAGGAATATATCATTCTTCCTACACTGTTCATAGAATCATACAATAGAATCCCTCCAGTGTGGGAACAGGTCCTTTGGCCCAACAAATCCATATCGACCCTCTGAAGAGTATCCCACCCAAACCTATTCCCCATTACTCTACATTTATTTCTGACTAATGCACCTAACCTACACATCCCTGAACACAATGGGCAATTTAGCATGGCCAATTTATCTAACCGGCACATCTTTGGATTGTGGGAGGAAACCAGAGCACCCGGAGGAAACCCACGCAGATACAGGGAGAATGTGCAGGCTCCACACAGACAGTCACCTGAGGCTGGAATCGAACCTGGGATGGCAGTGCAAACCACTGAGCCACTGTGTTGCCCCTGGTCAAAATAGTGGGACTCGCTCTCTAATAGTACTGAAGGTGTACCTACACTAAATGGATTGCAGTAGTTCAAGATGGAAACCCATCACCACCTTCTTCATGGCAATTATGGATGGGAAATAAATACTGGCCCAATCAGGAAAGCCCAGATCCTCTAATCAACTAAAAAAAATCATTATTACATGTTACATGTTACATGTTACTAATGATAGGAAATGTTCAAAGTCATAGAGACATAGATTCACACAGTATGGAAACAGACACTTCAGTCCAACTCATCCAAGCTGACCAAACATTCCAATCTGACCTAGTTCCATCTACCTGCATTTGGTCCACAAACCCTCTAAACCCTTTGTATTCATATATGCCTTTTAAATGTTGTAATTGTACCCACCTCCATCACTTCATCTGGCAGCTCATTCTACAAACACACCACTCTCTCCTTGAAAAGGTTACCCCTCAGATTCTTTATAAAGCTTCCCCTCTCACCTTAAACCTATGCCCTCTAGTTTTGGATTCACTCAACCTCAGAAAAAGACATTGGCTATTCACTCTATTCATGCTTTTCATGATTTTACAAATCTCTATAAGGTCACCCCTCAGCCTCCAGGGAAAAAAAGCCCCAGCTTATTCAGCCTCTAACTATAAAGCAAACCCTCCAGGCCCAGCAACATCCTTGCAAATGTTTTTCTGCACCCTCTCAAGTTTAACAACATCCTTCTTATAGGAGGGCGACCAGAATTGTGCACAGTATTCCAAAAGTGATCGCATCAATGTCCTGTGCAGCCACAACATGACATCTAGGTCTCTTTATTTGACAATACTCCCCAGGGCCCTACCATTATCTATATAAGTCCTGCCCTGGTTTGCTTTACCAAAATGCAACATCTCACACTTAGCTAAATTAAACAGCACCTGCTAGTCTTTAGCCCATTGACCCATCTGATCGAGTTACCATTGTACTCTGAGATAATCTTCTTCGCTGTCCACTCCACCTATTTTGGTGTCAGCTGCAACCTTACTAACTATGCTTTCTATATTCACATCCAAATCATTTATATAAATAATGAAAAGCAGTGCACCCAGCACCGATCCCTCTGGCAAATCGCTGGTCACAGGCCTCCAGTCTGAAAAGCAACCCTCTACCACCACCCTCTATCTCTGACCTTCAAGTCAGTTTTGTATCCAATTGGCTAGCTCCCCTGGATCCCATGTGATTTAACCTTACTAAGTCATAACAATTCTCATAATTTTCCATCACAAGTAATCAATTTTTTAAATGCATTGTTGGGAATGTCCCTGGGTGCAATTTTCCCATCTACTGCGGCTTATCATGAGACAGATTTTGTTCATTAACCTTTCAGTCATTATAGTCAAATTGCTTACAACCCACAGAGTCATTTCAGACACCAAGGTCCTCATAAATCAGAGCTCTGAGGTTTCTATATTCCCTACAGCATCCAGACATTACTAACCCTTGAGTAACATAGGTAAGGTAGTCACAAATTGCTAGTAGTTATGATTAAAAATATCTCTCTATTGTCGGAATATAAAGGTTAGCAGCAGAGCATCTTCCAGCCTGAAGCAACCCACTGACAAACACATCAAACCTGACTTCAGTGGGCATTTCTAACAGGAGCCTGAAAGAATTTTTCCTTTATTTACAGTAGTCTAATTAACAGAACAGTTACAACTGTTTCCTAATTAATTTTAGCACCTAATGAGATCTGTCTGAAGAATGCTGAAGGAAAAAATATCTAACGAACAGCTCAGGTGGAAAAGATGTTTTCAACATCAGTGCTTATCATTTCAATGAAGTAAAGTTGAACTCTTTTTTTTTCAGAAACCGTTTTAAACATGACAGCTTCAGAACACAGCTTTATTGCTGAAATTGTTCTTCCTACTCATCACATGTCTAAAATTACAGATGACTAAGGTGTTACACTCTATTATGTAATCTGTTGGTGCAGATACCAGATCTTTGTTCTTTTCAGAAATTACACAGTTTTCAGTTACTTCTGCTTGTAAAGCACATTTAGGCTGCCAGACCACTCTGATATCAAGCTCAAATGTGTTCAGTCTTCAATGTGAACTTATACAATAGACAATAGACAATAGGTGCAGGAGTAGGCCATTCAGCCCTTCGAGCCTGCACCGCCATTCAATATAATCATGGTTGATCATTCTTAATCAGTATCCTGTTCCTGCCTTATCTCCATAACCCTTGATTCCACTATCTTTGAGAGCTCTATCCAACTCCTTCTTAAATGAATCCAGAGAGTGGGCCTCCACTGCCTTCTGGGGCAGAGCATTCCACACAGCCACCACTCTCTGGGTGAAGAAGTTTCTCCTGAGCTCTGTCCTAAATGGGCTACCCCGTATTTTTAAGCTGTGTCCTCTGGTTCGGCACACCCATCAGTGGAAATATGTTTCCTACTGCCAGAGTGTCCAATCCCTTCATAATCTTATACATCTCAATCAGATCCCCTCTCAGTCTTCGAAACTCAAGGGTATACAAGCCCAGTCGCTTCAGTCTTTCACTGTAAGGTAATCCTGCCATTCCAGGAATAGACCTCGTGAACCTACGCTGCACTCCCTCAATAGCCAGAATGTCTTTCCTCAAATTTGGAGACCAGAACTGCACACAGTACTCCACGTGTGGTCTCACCAGGGCCCTGTACAGCTGCAGAAGCACCTCTTTGCTGGGAACACTATAGTACGAGTACTATAGATGGATCAGTTTTTGTCCAGTGTGT
>NC_057721.1:36785912-36795734 GCF_004010195.1 Chiloscyllium plagiosum | reverse complement strand
ACTGCCTTTATTCCTGATGAAGGGCTTTTGCCCGAAACGTCGATTTCGAAGCTCCTTGGATGCTGCCTGAACTGCTGTGCTCTTCCAGCACCACTAATCCAGAATCTGGTTTCCAGCACCTGCAGTGCTTTTACTATCCTCCTTAATATTCTTGGCCAGTTTACCTTCGTACCTCATTTTTCCTCTGCGTGTTTCCTTCTTAGTAATCCTCTGTTGCTCTTTAAAAGCTTCCCAGTCCTCAGTTTTCCCACTTATCTTAGCTATGTTATACTTTTTCTCTTTTAACTTTATATGTTTCTTTACTTTCCTCGTCAGCCATCTGTGATGGGAAACAGAATTAACATTGAAAGATTTTGTCAGAATTAAAAACTGTTTGGGATGGAGTAGGTTTTCAGTAAGTACAGAGGTAGGAGAAGGGGGAAGAAAAAAAACAGAGGTAGCATCATAGGCTGGCTAACAGGGTGATCTTTCAGGACAAAAAGGCTATTGGCACAAGGCAATTTAGTATGGTGCATGGCTGACGCCGTGTAGAAATAAAATGTAGAAGTGACCATTTTATGAAACACCTCTGTTCAAAATGCAAAATGTAATCTCATTCTTCTAGTCACCTGTCATTTTAATTCTCCATCCTGCTCACAAGCTGATCTCTGTCCTTAGCCTCCCACACTGTTCCTGAGAAGCTCAGTGTAAGTTCAAGGAACTGCAATTCATCATTTGATGGGCATTCTATAGCTTTATGATCTAAAGTTTAAATATTTAATATCATAAGATTTAGTGTCATAGAATTGTACAGCACAGAAACAAACTCTTTGGCCCAACTCGTCCATGCTGACCAGATATCTTAAATTAATCTAGTGCCATTTGCCAGCACTTGGCCCTTATCCCTCCAAACTCTTCTTATTCATATACCCATCCGGATGCCTTTTAAATGTTGCAATTGTACCAGCCTTCACCACGTCCTCAGGCAGCTCATTCCATACACACACCACCCTCTGCATGAAAAAGTTGCCCCTCAGGTCCCTTGTAAATTTTTCCACTCTCATCTTAAACCTCTGCCCTCCAGTTTTGATCTTCTCTATTCTAGGAAAGTGACCTTGGCTATTCACCCTAACCACATGTTCATGATTCTCCCTATATTTTGGGCAGTTGCTGTTTCGATGGTTTTGTTATTTCCCATTTGCTCCTCTTCTCAAACTATGTTTTTGCTTTTCCACTTGTCCCATACTTATCACATTTTGATTTTCGTCATCCTTGTTGTCATTTAACTTCTCTGCCCCTCCACCACACCCATTTATCTTTTCTTTCATCCTTTATCCCAATGCCACCCCTACTCTTTTCCCTGCCTCACATTTGCCTACAGACTTGTTGCATTTCCACCTTTTTCCAGTTTTGATGAAAGGTAGTTGAGCTGAAATATTCATGTGACTTCTCTCTCCACAAATACTGCCAGACTTGCTCAGTCTTCCTGGCATTTTTTGTTTTCATTTGTAATTTAATAAAGTTGTGGTAATTAAGTTGTACGTTAGTGAACACTGTTGGGTCACCTTGGTGTAGAAGAATCCACAGCCGAATCTACATAGGTGGCACAATGTGGTAAAGTCCACCCTTTCTATTTAGGCTCACTGGATGTCACCCATCAGCAAAATCCCTCCATGGTCAAGGACATTCAAACCAACTGTAGCACTCTCAGTGCTTCCACGATTAATCTTAATGCCTTTAGCATAAGCTGATCAAACATGTGACCATGTAATTTGTTTAGTGCTATTTCAACTGAATCAGAGACAGTAACACTCCTTTCTATTTTATGATGTAGAGATGCGGTGTTGGACTGGAGTAGACAAGGTCAGAAGACTTCACTTGACAAAGAAGCATGATTTTAAAAGCTTGTGATTTCAAATAAACCTGTTGGACTGTAACCAGGTGTTGTTTGACTTCTGACCTTTCCATTTCATTAATGCATCACACTTCTGTGAATTCTTTATCCCATTTTCAATTTTCCTTGTTAATTAATTCAGTAAAACAAGTGAGTACCAGTGATGTTGAACTTCAGCTTGAATATTTTGCCTAAGATCGTCCACCATGTACAAGGTACAAGTCAGGATTGTGATGGAATACCTGTCACTTGCTTGGATGATGAATGCAACTCCAAGAACAATCAAAAAGCTGAATACTATCCAAGACAAAGCAGACACAGGTTGTTGATTGGCACCCCTTCCCTTCACTATCAAAGTTCACTCCCTCTACCACTGAAGCCAAGAAGCAGAAATGTGTACCATCTACAAGATTCACTGCAGCAACTCACCGAGGCTCTTTTGGCATCATAAATGATGTATAACCTCCAATGGTTCATATCTCTGTAGATGAATGTACATTTTCTGCTCAAATCTGATATTATCAAATACATTCTTCACATGATAGCATGTATTGCACTTTGTCATCTGTTGCATGGGGGTAGAATTGTTCTTCAACATGGAATGCTTGGTAATTATGATGGCATAAATTTAGATCCAATTACTGAGGTGGCATGGGGTGGTGAGAGTCTTCAGCCTCTGCACATCAGTAGATCTGTAGATGATACATCACACTGGAATGAGGGTGGACCCACAGCAGTGCTGTGTTGAAGTTGGATCTCTTCCTCAAGATTATTTTACAATCTGGCTGCATTTTCAGCTTCTCCACTAGCCTGTGCCCTCTGCAGCGATCCTGTGATCGGCTGAAACCCAGAACTGGCTACAAAAATGGCTGAAACACTCAATCACGATTATGGTCCATTGTCCAGGGTGGCCACATCAGGGGTGCCATGTATTACAAAAATTAATGAGTCTCAGATAACTGCTTCCTTAGATGTTGCATACAATTCCTTAACATCAATCTATTTGGAGGAATAATCGATAATGAAGAATTTGTCAACAACAAATTCACTCTCACACATTACCAAGTTTTGAAATGGAATTTGTTGGGTATAAAGGGTACACTTTGTTCTTACCTGTGGATCATATAGATCTAGCAATTGGAAATAAGTTTCTCAGTATACCCACAGGCCACCATACCGCTCACAGAGCAATGGTCCTGCATTTGCTAATTCCCAAGATGTTGAAATTTTTGGAGACATGCTCACAAGATTCCTCTCAGCCATTAGGTAAAGTAAAGATCTGTGATCCATTTCAATTACGACTTTCAGATTAATGATGGAATCCAAAAATCTCTTGTAAATCCATGTAACAGAGCTTCCTTTTCAATCTAAGGCGATTATGTTTTTTTTATCAAGTAATAGTCTTGACATATCATTGACTGGTTTGCGATTCCCACCCAGCTGCTCCTGGAAGAGCATTGCTCTTGAAGCTGAAGAGTTAGCTGTTATTATCATTGGAAATGAAAGGCCATAACATACCAAGACATCCAAAATGCATCCTCTTGATGAGGATTCCAACACATTCCTTAGGTCTTCCTGCACAGTCACCTCAAGGGACCTGTAATGGTTGCTGGATTAGGCAAACATGCTATCACAGATTCACCACAACCAAGAAATTTTAAAGTTTCTAAACAGACTTTGGAGTAGAAAGTTTTGGGATAAACTTTAGTCATCTGAGGATCCACCATTACACCTTCATAGTTGACAATAAGTGTTTAGAAATACATGGCTTCTTTGGAGAATTCACGCTCTTATTAAGTGTGAGACTCTCCTCTCGTAAACATTTTACAACTGGGCACATTCTCAGATCATGTTCTTCCACTACTTTGCCATTGATAAGTATATCATTTGTGTGATACAGGATTCTGTGATGTTCAACTATATACTTTGGAAAATCTCTGCTGTAGACACAACGTCAACCGACAAGAGCATTATAAGAAAATCTTCCAAATTGAGTTATCAAAGTTGTAAGAAGTCTTGATTGCTCACTAAATGGGAACTTGCCAAATTCTAGTATTTTCATCACATTTCATGAGAATTCTGATCTTGGAGAGTTAAGTTAGCCTCTCAACAATGGATTTGGGATGGATTTCTCTGCAAGTTGCATTTCGTTAATACAAATATGAACCAACTGAATAAGCATGGACACTAGGATTATATCTGAACACCATTGGCTTTGTGACTATGGAAATGACTCCTGTTCATATCATCTCTTCTAATTGTATTTGAACTTATTTCATTACCAGTTGTGATATCTTCCTGCATTTGTAAAGTTATGTCATTTCAGATTAAGACAGTATTTGTTTTTTAATCCTCTTAACTTTTGAATTAATTAGGATATTCCTTTTCAAAACTGCCTTTTTAGCTTCTATTGTTTAACCTCTTTTACCATTTGAATGAGATTGATTTCAATATGTACCCTCCTATTGGAAGGCTGTTGTGAAACTTGAAAGGGTTCAGAAAGGATTTGAAGGGATGTTGCCAGGGTTGGAGGGTTTGAGCTATAGGGAGAGGCTGAAAAGCTGGGGCTGCTTTCCCTGGAGCATTGGAGGCTGAGGGGTGACTTCACAGAGGTTTATAAAGTCATGAAGGGCATGGATAGGTCTTTTCCCTGGGCTGGAGGAGTCGAAAACTAGATGGCATAGGTTTAGGGTGAGAGGGGAAAAATTTTAAAGGGACCTAAGGAGCAACATTTTCATGTAGAGGGTCATGCATGTATGGAATGAGCTGCCAGAGGAAGTGGTGGAGGCTGGTACAATTACAGCATTTAAAAGGCACCTGGATGGATACATGAATAGGAAAGATTTAGAGGGATGTGGGCCAAGTGCTGGCAAATGGGACGAGATTAGGTTGGGATATCTGGCCGGCATGGACGAGTTGGACTGAAGGGTCTGTTTCTGTGCTGTATATTTTTATGACTCTATGACTCTACTCAGGACACAAGCCTCATGACTGTGATGTTCATAGGTGTTTCTAGCGTCTGGTTTCCTGCATGCTGCAGAATTGCTTGCCAAATATCTTGAAAATTAAATACAACCACTGCAGATCATGAAGTTTAACTTGAGCCAGCTGTAAACAGTTTTTTGAATCTATCTGACATTACTATAACACCTGCTTCCATTTCTAGCTTGAAACTTGAAGATACTAATTGACATATGGGCCTGCAAGCCAAAATGTTTAGTTTGGATCACCAATTTTCCCCAGAAAACTTTGTCAGGATGGTTCACATGTGGAATGAATTTCCTGAGGAAATCATGGATAAGGGTACTGTGGCCAGACATGCCGCTCAAAATGATAAATTTATGATGAATTTGATATGTTGGACAAGGACTGGAGTCTGCTGGGAAATGAAGCCAGCCTTGACCAAAGTGACTGTCAATCAACATGCTGCAGAATCCAGACAGGCTGCAGCTACCAACATACGGTTTGCAAATAAACCTGGTAGCTGCAAACCCTACAATGCACACCCAAATTTGGGTTTGAATGGGTAAACGGAATGTTGCCCTTGAAACAAACAGCAACATCGAGGTGTGTAACAGACACAGAGGTGCCTCGAACCCTTATTTGGAAGGGGCTATGTGCACCCAGCACCCCCAGTAATGGACACCTAAGGACCACCCTGCCATCAGCGTACCAACACCTGGTTGAGTCCAATCGATCAGGAGCAGTAACTGAAAGGCAGTAACTCAAGAATAACCACCACAGGAGAAAACACCCCTGAAACCATCAGAAGAAGACCAGACATCATCATGAGGAGCCCAGCCACATTTTAGTGCAGTGGTACATGATCATCAAAGTTAAGTTAAAGCATAAGATAGATCTGTAGTGTTTGTAGTGTTAGTTCACAGTGTATATGTTGTTCTAATATTAATTGTGTCAAATAAGCAAATATTTTTGTTTACTATTATTAAGAGTCAACTCATAGTTCTTTTGCTGGATATAAGAGTTCAAACACATTGTGTGGCAGGTGCAACAGTAAAATGACAATATTTAAAAGGCATTTGGATAAATACATGATTAGGGAATGTTTGCAGGGATATGGGCGAGGAGCAGGCAGGTGGGATAGTTCAGTTTGGGATTAGTTTGGCATGGATTGGTTGGACCAAAGAGTCTGTTTCCATGCTGGATAACTCTATGAATGTCCACATTTCCTCTCTTCATGCAGGTAGTTCTTCAGTGTTTTGCTTTTAGTGGCTATGTCCTGCTTTGGCAGACTTTCTGAAAGTGATCTACTGTATTACTAGTATTAGGTTTTAAAAGTTTGGCACTACAAGGGTCTTTGAAGTTTCTTTGTTCAACAGTATTGGCAAGGATTCTTAGTATCTATCCGACACACTGTATTAGCTTGTCTGGGCGTATCTTTCCTGATTTGTATCTTAAGAAACAAACAGATTTTGCAGATTTCCTTCACCCTTTGTGGCTGTATTGGAGATTCTCCCAAATCTCATTCCAACTTCTGTTTTCTCCCTGTCTCCTGAAAATATTCTCTGTTAGACTGGTATCCCACATATCATTAATTTGCTCAACACTTAGAGTTATAGAGATGTACAGCACAGAAAAAGACCCTTCAGTCCAACCCGTCCATGCCGACCAGATATCCCAACTCAATCTAGTCCCACCTGATAGCACCCAGCCCATATCCCTCCAAACCCTTCCTATTCATATACCTATCCAAATGTCTCTTAACTCTTGCAATTGTACCAGCCTCCACCACTTCCTCTGGCAGCTCATTCCATACACGTACCACCCTCTGTGTGAAAAAGTTGCCCCTTAGGTCACTTTTATATCTTTCCCCTCTCACCCTAAACCAATGCCCTCTAGTTCTGGACTTCCTGAACCCAGGGAAAAGACTTTGCCTATTTACCCTATCCATGCCCCTCATAATTTTGCAAACCTCTATAAGGTCACCCCTCAGCCTCCGACGCTCCAGGGGAGCCTCTTCCTGTAGCTCAAATCCTCCAACCCAGGCAACATCCTTGTAAATTTTTTCTGAATCCGTTCAAGTTTCACAACATCTTTCTGATAGGAAGGAGACCAGAATTGTACGCAGTATTCCAACAGTCGCCGAACCAATGTCCTGTACAGCCGCAACATGACCTCCCAATGCCTGTACTCAATACTCTGACCAATAAAAGAAAGCATACCAAACGCCTTCTTCACGATCCACCTGTGATGCCATATTCAAGGAGCTATGAATCTGCACTCCAATGTCTCTTTGTTCAGCAACACTCCCTAGGACCCTAATATTAAGTGTACAAGTCCCACTAAGATTTGCTTTCCCAAAATGCAGCACCTCGCATTTATCTGAATTAAAATCCATCTGCTACTTCTCATCCCATTGGCCCATCTGGTCAAGATCCTGTTGTAATCTGAGGTAACCCTCTTCGCTGTCCACTACACCTCCAATTTTGGTGTCATCTGCAAGCTTGCTAACTGTACCTCTTATGCTTGCATCCAAATCGTTTATGTAAATGACAAAAAGTAGAGGGCCCAGCACCGATCCTTGTGGCACTCCACTGGTCACAAGCCTCCAGTCTGAAAAACAACCCTCCACCACCACCCTCTGTCTTCTACCTTTGAGCCAGTTCTGTATCCAAATGGCTAGTTCTCCCTTTATTCCATGAGATCTAACCTTGCTAACCAGTCTCCCATGGGGAACCTTTTGGAATGCCTTACTGAAGTCCATATAGATCACATCTACCGCTCTGCCTTCATCAATCCTTTTTGTTGCTTTTTCAAAAAACTCAATCGAGTTTGTGAGACATGATTTCCCACGCACAAAGCCATGTTGACTATCCCGAATCAGTACTTGCCTTTCCAAATACATGTACATCATGTCCCTCAGGATTCCCTCTAACAACTTGCCCACCACCAATGTCAATCAGCAGGAGAAGATAAAAGGTAGGGAGGAGGGACTTGGAGGAGGGGAGTTGGAAGTGGAGGAGATGCGGTGGAGGGCACCGTCGACCACGTCGCCTTCCTGACCTGCAGTCTTCTTGTTGACCTCTCCGCCTCCATCCTACTCCGACCTATCACCCTCACCTTGACCTCTTTCCACCTATCACATTTCCAACTCCCCTCCTCCAAGTCCCTCCTCCCTACCTTTTATCTTCTCCTGCTGAACACTCTCTGCTCATTCCTGAAGAAGGGCCTGTGCCCGAAACGTCGAATCTCCTGTTCCCTGGATGCTGCCTGACCTGCTGTGCTGTTCCAGCAATAAAGTTTCAACCTACACCTGATCAGGTCCTAGGGATTTATCTACCTATACCTGTTTCAAGATATCCAGCACTTCCTCCTCTATAATCTGGACATTTTGCAAGATGTCACTATCTAATTCCCTACATTCTATATCTTCCACATCCTTTTCCACAGTAAATACTGATGCAAAATACTCATTTAATATCTCTCCCATTTTCTGCGGCTCCACACAAAGGCCTCCTTGCCCTATTCTCTCCCAAGTTACCTTTTTCTCCTTAATATATTTGTAAAAACCCTTTGGATTCTCCTTAATTCTATTTGCCAAAGCTATCTTATGTCCCCTTTTTGACTTCCTGATTTCCCTCTTAAATATACTCCTACTGCCTCTATGCTCTTCTAAGGATTCACTCGATCTATTTTGTCTATATCTTACAAATGCTTCCTTCATTTTCTTAACCAAACCCTCAATTTTTTTAATTATCCAGCATTCCCTATACCTACCAGCCTTTCCATTTAACCTGACAGGAATATACTTTCTCTGGATTCTCGTTATCTCATTTCTAAAGGCTTCCCATTTTTCCAGCCATCCTTTTACCTACGAACATCTGCCCCCAATCAGCTTCCGAAAGTTCTTGCCCAATACCTTCAAAATTGACCTTTCTCCAATTTAGAACTTCAACTTTTAGATCTTGTCTATCCTTTTCCATCACTATTTTAAATCTAATAGAATTATGGTCGCTGGCCCCAAAGTGATTAGATTACTTACAGTGTGGAAACAGGCCCTTCGGCCCAACAAGTTCATACCGACCCGCCGAAGCGTAACCCACCTATTGCCATACATTTACCCCTTTACCTAACACTATGGGCAATTTACCATGGCCAATTCATCTGATGTGCACATCTTTGGACTGTGGGAGGAAACGGGGAGAATGGGCAAACTCCACACAGTCGCCTGAGTCAGGAATTGAACCCGGGTCTCTGGCACTGTGAGGCAGCAGTGCTAACCACTGTGCCACCATGCCGCTGTAAGTGCCCCCCCACTGACACCTCAGCCACCTGCCGTGCCTTATTTCCAAAGAGTAGGTCAAGTTTTGCACCTTTTTTAGTAGGTACATCCACATACTAAATCAGAAAATTGTCTTGTATGCACTTAACAAATTCCTCTCCATCTGAACCTTAAACACTATGGCAGTCCCAGTCGATGTTTGGAAAGTTAAAATCCCCTACCATAACTACCCTATTATTCTTACAGATAGCTGAGATCTCCTTACAAGTTTGTTTCTCAATTTCCCTCTGACTATTAGGGGGTCTATAATACAATCCCAATAAGGTGACCATCCCTTTCTTATTTCTCAGTTCCACACAAATAACTTCCCTGGATGTATCCCCAGGAATATCCTCCCTAAGTACAGCAAAAATGCCACTTCCCCTCCTCTCTTGTCCCCTTTCTATCCTTTCTATTGCATTTATATCCTGGAGCATTAAACTGCCAGTCCTGTTCATCCCTGAGCCACATCTCTGTAATTGCTGTGATATTCCAGTCCCATGTTCCTAACCATGTCCTGAGTTCATCTGCCTTCCCTGTTAGGCCCCTTGCATTGAAATAAATGCAGTTTAATTTATTAGTCCTACCTTGTCCCTGCCTGCCCTGACTGTTTGACTCACTTCTGTTCTCAGCTGTACCCATCTCAGATCGATCTCTTTCCTCACTA
>NC_057721.1:36693348-36785428 GCF_004010195.1 Chiloscyllium plagiosum | reverse complement strand
TGGAGTTTGCACATTCTCCCCGTGTCTGCGTGGGTTTCCTCCGGGTGCTCCGGTTTCCTCCCACAGTCCAAAGATGTGCAGGCCAGGTGAATTGGCCATGCTAAATTGTCCGTAGTGGGTTAGGTAAGGGGCAAAGGTAGGGGTATGGGTGGGTTGCGCTTCGGCGGGGCGGTGTGAACTTGTTGGGCCGAAGGGCCTATTTCCACACTGTAAGTAATCTAATCTAATCTAAACCATTTTGCTTTTTCGCTGCTGGCCACAGAAATGTCTGTCTGTACCTCTGACTACAGAATCCCCTAACACAATTGATCTCTTGGAAGCCGATGTATCCCTCATTGCATTAGAGCACGTCTCAATACCAGAAACTTGGATGTTCGTGCTACGTTCCTCTGAGAATCCATCACCCCCTACATTTTCCAAAACAGCATACCTGTTTGAAATGGGTATATCCACAAAAGACTCCTATACTAGGTGCTGACCTCTCTTACCTTTCCTGGAGTTAACCCATCTATGTGACTGTATCTGAGACTTTCCCCCCTTCCTGTAACTGCAATCCATCACATACTGTTGCTGTTGCAAATTCCTCATTGCTTCTAACTGTCTCTCCAACCGATCTATTCAATCTGACAATATTCACATCCAATAGCATATATGGCAGGTTTAATCTGCAGTAACCCTTAAACTCTCTTTAAACTCCCACATCTGACAAGAAGTACATATCACTGTACTAAAGGCCATTTTTGCTCCTTCAGAATCTACAGACCCAGAAAATAACACCGTATTATTTCTCTACAAAACACTGCCCCAGGTTAAATTAATATTTTTGGCTTATATTTTAAGATTAATCAGGAGACATATCTCCAAAAACATATAGTCAAGAAAGAATTCACTCTAACCATTGCTGTAGCCTTTCTGTTGGACACACTTAAAACTACAATTAACTTATCTGATTCTGTGCTATGAAGTTCGCCCAAACTGGTTCCTCCAAGATTCGTTGTGAATTTCACGGTTTGTTAATTTTCCCAGATGCATTCCAATGTCCAGCGATGCATGAATTCAAACAGCAAAAGCAGTAACTGTGCAGGTTTTTTTTTTCTCTCTCTCTCTCCTGCACTGTCCTCACCATGTGCTTCCTTTGTCTGTTCTTCTCCCTTTTAAAACTGCTGTTGTTTTGACTTTTTTTTTCTCCAAAGTTCCAAAACAGCATAAAAGACTGTAATTGCTTCTCCTGGAATTCAAGGAACGCACGTCCAGCACCTAAAATACCTCAAAAAAGGAGCAGCGGTTACAGCCAGAAATTTTTCCCGTCCTCCATCTTGGATTACCCAGAATCCACCTTATCTGCTTTAAAACATTTGCTTAGTAATATTTCCCAGCTCTCCACTCAGAATATGTAAGTTTTCCTTTATGGTGATCTAAGTTTCATTTTTTCATCCATACCTCAAGCTATGGTAGGTTTCTGTGATTAGAATTTGGACTTTTAAAAATTGTATTGATTTGACTCATGAAGTCATTGATGACTGGTCACCTCACCAGCTCAATTTGGTCTTGGGACTGCTCCCATAACCTAATGTGATAATATCATAGGGGGTTGTTCAGAGTAAAGCAGGTACTGCAAGGAGACAGACATGTGCAAGTGTGGTCCCAACTGTCTCTGTAACAATGTAGGTCATTTCCATGTAATCTAAAAACAGTTACTGTAAATGCAATAAACATCATATTGTTTAGTCAGTGAGACTCTTCTGGTTAAACCAGAAAATCTCTTCTGGATTCTGAGAGTACGTAAGCTGTTGCTTGACTTGTCTGTGAGACATCCCTTCTGATTTTGGCACTGTCTCTCAGATTTTGGCAAGGAGGAGTTATCAACGTCGACGGGGCTGAATTGCCATTGTTATTTCTGATGGCTTGGTCATTGCCAGATGATCCATCTGACTTCCTTCCAAAGTGGCCGTGAGCAATTAAGCAAATAATGGGAGATACAAGATCTTTATGCCCATTGCCAATGATGGGAGAGCCCAGGATGTGAATATTAAATGTAGCAGCCTTTGAAATGACCTTCAAGCAGAAGTACCAAGTATCAACTCTTGATAACTTTCTGGCTCCCACAATCAGATACTAGTCTTCAGTCAATTTGATTTAAATACAGTTAAATACAATAGGCTATGATTATTAATTATTTTTCAGAATGAAATAATTTATATATCGCCAGTTGTAGCTTACAGATTTATGATTACAACCCATTCTCAAGGATATTTTACTTTCCTCTAATTGTTATTCAATGTGATTACTCATCTTATTTGACTTACAAATCAATATCTCAGAAAAATTAGCTTGCGAAAAAGCTGAAAGAAATGAATATCACATTCATATCTATTAGGAGAACAGCTGAGATATCACTAACAATGAAGAAAAATTAACTCGCACAAATTACATAGAATTAGATAGTTTGAACAACGCTATTACAATCAGTTAATATTGTGCTTAATATAACGACAAAATAAAGATGTTTTTGGGAAAGAAACAGTTGAATGTCTATTGTCTACTGTGTTTTTATCTTTCAGAATGACAAATTGATTTAACTACCTATTTCAGCAATTGAGCAACGAGTATCACTCTACTCTTTTTTTGTTTAAAATAAATAACCAGTAATAGAATACCAAACCTCGAAAATCAGTGAATAATATCTATTTGCCAGCAGCAAGTTCTTACTCGTTCAATGAGGATGGGCGCTCAAATTAACAGGATATAAAACTTTATCCCTCACAATCCATGTATCACACACAAACTTTACAAATTGGTAGAAAGTTCAGTTGGTTGTTGCTGGCTGAGCTTCAGTCTGAAACATGCACATTTTCTCCAGTCTTTTCAGTTTTGTCACCAAAAACAATTAAAGCATGATTGACCTGGAGCTCACTTTGTAAGACACGAAATATTTGTAGTATTATAAGTCGCAAATCAACCTCAGCAGCAGAAACGCATACTAGGTATAACCCTTCATCTTTCTAAAAGAATGTATCATCTTGACTTAACGTGAATAGAGCCACTAAATAGAAACATTACACGTCACACTGTTTAAGAAATAAAGAGAATATTTTGGAAGCTGAAGGAAGCATTCTGCTCCTTTGTGCATCATTTTATGGACACAAAAGGATAAATAGATACATTGATTATTAAAATTTTCTTTACATCATTGTTGTTATGTTGACAAATACAGCAAATATTTGGCACACAGTAAAATGCAATCAACAGCATTGATCAGTTAATATATTTTGGTATGAAATTGATTTTAACCAGGATAGTACCAGATGTCAATGCTCCTCTTTGAATAATGTTTTTATGTCTGCAGGAAACATTGGAAGAAACAAGCCGGATTTGCATAATATCTGAGCAAAACAATCATGCCTTCAATGCCTGATGTAACACTCCCTCAATGTTGATCTGAAGTATAATGTGCATTGATCCTCAAGTAAGGGCTTGAATTCATAATGTTTGGTAATAGAAGGCTCAGAGCTTATTATTTGAACCACTCCACATTTGCTTTAATAAAACAAAGAACTGCAGATGCTAGAGATCTGAAACAAACAAAAACAGAAATTGCTGGAGAAACTCAGCAAGAGAAATTCAAAACGGCCTTGAAGAATAGTCATTGGACTCAAAACGTTAACTCTGTTTTCTTTCCACAGATGCTACCAGACCTGCTGAATTTCTCCAGTAATTTCTGTTTTTGTTTGTTTCACATTTAATTTAACCTAAAATTGTCACTTGTTGGTACTGAACTTGAGTATTGTTGAGCAAAGGAAGATGCTGTTGAAGCTTTTCAACTTACATTCAACAGGACAGAATTGTAGGAAGAGCCAATCTCAAAGGGGATATGGCCATTCCCTGGTACATTCCTGATTGCAATACTTTCATTAATTACAATCAACCTGCATAGTTTGAATTTGAACAGAAGTTTGGCAGTTAACTTTTCCTTGCTGCATTTTCCATGACAAAACCTCTACCAACCAGAGTCCATTTGCTAATCAGCACCCTCTTCTTAAGCAATACAAATTGTGCCTTTTTAGATTTAGCATTCTCATGATTCTGTCCTGATGAAAGACAAAAAATATTCAAAAACATTTTGCCTTTTTCAGCAATGTTTAATCTAAAATGGCTAAAGCGGGTTACATTAAGTTCAGACATGAGGGAAATCTTCTCTACATGAACTTAATGCCACCACACCAAATGGCAATTAGGATCAGACCACCAATGTCAGGAATGCAAGCAAACTGTGACTACTCATATTCATTGATCAATATGGAAATTAAATGTACACCTCTAATTATCAAATAAAATGGCCAGTAACACACAAAAAAAATTAAAACAACATTTTGCAAGTAGCATTTCCATCTTTTGAGACTTGAATTGGTATAAAGCTGATTTGTATGTCATCACTTAAATATAAATGAACTGAATTCTTAACAAGTCTAAGTTTTATCAAATATAAAGAAACACAAATCAGTTATGTGAACTAGTTTGAAGTCTTCCTTTTGATTTTTTTTTGGTATTAATTCACAGGGTGTTAACATCACTGACCAGACCAGCATTTATTGCCCATCTCTATTTGCTGAGAAGGCAGTTGAGAGTCAACTATATTGCTCTGGGTCTGGAATCTGTTGTAGATCAGACTGGGTAAGGATGGCAGATTTCCTTCCCTAAAGGACATTAGTGAGCCAGATGGGGTTTTCTGACAATCGACAATGGATTCATTGTAATCATTCATGAAATCAAATTCCACCATTTTCGCTGGTGGAATCTGAACCTGGGTCCTAACAATTTTACCTGGGTCTCTGGATTATTAGTCTAGTGATAATACCATTTGTTTAATGATATTGCAGAATTCAATATTCATTTGTTGATACTATTTATGGAGTTCTTAATTATTTTAAGTTGCTTAATAGGTTTTTATTTTTGATCTTTGAATTTAATTTTGTAACCTAATAATCGTAAACTGTATAGAGTTAATACTGAGTTGCAAATTAAGTACAAGAACACTATAACTGAAAAGCAAGGGTAGTGAAAATTGCAAAACCAATAACTCTTCAGGGATCATCATCAAATATCTATGGTTATGTATATAACAAAAGAGAACCACGAATCAGCACACTAACTAATGGATGTGTTAAAAGAAATTCTCAAACAAAACATTTCAGATATGCATAATAAATACACAATTTTTGGAACTGTAATTATCTAAATGTATAAAGCTGTGGTTAAGAAATTTACAAATACCTGTATATCAACAGCTTATAGTAACAAGTTAGAATTCTGATTTATAAAAAAACATGAATTTTCTTGAATATTTGTAATAGGGAATTACTCAAGAGTAGTTTCAAGTGCTGAAAAATGGATGATGATCATAAAAGGGTGCCGCATTACAGTAAGCCACACCTCTCAAATCCACTGAAAGTCTTTGAGGAGGTAGATCAGTTAACAAGCACTGATCATTCAATGGATAGAATTCACATACATTTTAAGAATGCACTGACAGAGTTCCACATGGGAGCACTTAAACTACAAGGAACTTCTTATGACATATGGGCCTGATTTTCTTTTTTTAAACTTAATTATAACTGCTTTGCACCATGGAATTAGCTAAGAGTACAGAACTAATGGGGATAAGTCAAAACTTTATCAACAGCAAAAAGAAAATGGAAACAAATCAGCAGTCAGCTGTATAAACTGCCCAATTTTCTTTCTTTAATCCAATTGATTAGGGACAGGCAATAAATGCCGGCCAGCCAGCAACACCCACATCCCACAAATGAATAAATAAATAAAATGTCCCTGAGACATTCAGTGGAGCTTAACTATCTCTTTAAGAAAGTAATTGTGCAGTTACAGCAGGCAGTAAAGAGCTGTAGGTTTGATATCCAGATGTTTCATTACCTGGCTAGGTAACATCATCAGTGGCGACCTCCAAGTGAAGCGAAGCTGTTGTCTCCTGCTTTCTATTTATATCTTTCTCCTGGATGGGGTTCCTGGGGTTTGTGGTGATGTCATTTCCTGTTTGTTTTCTGAGGGGTTGATAGATGGCATTCAGATCTATGTGCTTGTTTATGGCGTTGTGGTTGGAGTGCCAGGCCTCTAGGAATTCTCTGGCATGTCTTTGCTTGGCCTGTCCCAGGACAGATGTGTTGTCCCAGTCGAAATGGTGGGTTTTTTTCATCCGTGTGTAAGGCTATGAGAGAGAGGGGGTTGTGTCTTTTTGTGGCTAGCTGGTGTTCATGTCTCCTGGTGGCTAGCTTTCTTCCTGTTTGTCCTACGTAGTTGCTGTGGTTCTGTTCGCCGAGCTGGAAGTTTTTGTTGCAAACGTTTCGTCCCCTGTCTACCTACGTAGTGTTTGTGGCAGTCCTTGCATGGAATTTTGTAGATGACGTTGGTTTTGTCCATGGGTTGTACTGGGTCTTTTAAGTTTGTTAGTTTTTGTTTGAGAGTGTTGGTGGGTTTTTGTGCTACTAGGATTCCGAAGGGTCTCTGTAGTCTGGCTGTCATTTCTGAAACTTCTTTCATATATGGTAAGATGGTTAGGGTTTCTGGCTGTGTTTGGTCTGCTTGTCGTGGTTTGTTCTTGAGGAATCTGCGCACTGTATTTTTTGAGTATCCGTTCTTCTTGAATACGTCGTATAGGTGGTTCTCCTCTGTTTTTCAAAGTTCGTCTGTGCTGCAGTGTGTAACCCCTCAGAAAATGAACAGGAAATGACATCACCACAAACCCCAGGAACACCATCCAGGAGAAAGATATAAATAGAAAGCAGGAGACAACAGCTTCGCTTCACTTGGAGGTCGCCACTGATGATGTTACCTAGCCAGGTAATGAAACGTCTGGATATCAAACCTACAGCTCAGCGAGCAAACCTACACCTTAAACCTCAACCTGAGCCACAAACCATCACAAACCTTGTGACAAGGAACAATTATTCAGAGCATTGGTGGGGCTACATCTGGAATATTGTATGCAGTTTTGGTCTTCCTATCTGAGGAAGGATGGTCTTGCCGTACACAGAATGCAACAAAGGTTTACCAAATTGATTCCTGTGATGTCAGGACTGTCATATGAGGTGAGATAGAATCAGTTAGGATTGTATTGACTGAAGTTTAGAAGAATGAGGAGGTGTCTCACAGAAACCAATGAAATCCAACTGGAACAGTCAGGTTAGATGCAGAAAAGATGTTCCTGATGGTGGGGAAGTCAAATATAGTTACATAGACTGGAGAGTTGACTAACAATCAAACATTCATCAATCAAATGATTGAACACTACTTTTTTTCCCTTTTTAACTAGAGACATATTTTTCAATTAAGTAATTTCTTAAAGTTCAACTCGTTAGTTTTCTCCAAGTAAAATAATAGTTTTTAAAATACTAAAGTCAATTAAATTTGCAATTTGCTTTGTAAATTTGACATTCTGGTTCTGTCTGATCAATCAGATGAAGATGAGCAACTTTACCAAAGAAAGAGAAATGTATCCACATATTCACGTGTTCCTCTCGGCCCTTTTGGTGACTAAATGTTAATCCTGTACGTATTACTATGAATCTTTAATCCATCAGTCATGCTGAAATCTTTATCATCCTTGGAACTTGGTAGGGGTGCTCAACTGTGTGGTTTCAAATGTGCACTCTCATGTTCCATTGCTGGCAAAATTCTACTCAATATTGATGAAACTTCTCTTTTTGTCCAGTACATATCTAAAACAAAGTGGGGCTCACAAAGGAATTGTCACATAGATTATTTTTGGAAGCTCATTCACTGTTGCACATTCATAGATCTATCAGCATGGGAGAAGGCAGTCCAAATGAAAGTCGGACCATCCTCCTCGCACTGGAATTGTCTCTCATCTTGATTGTGTCTTTTTGTGGTGTTTGTATATATTTGTGGACTATTCCTTTTGTAATGGGATATATGTGGTGTGCTTCACTCTTAAGAAGAGACTCTTTTGTGTGTTGAACTGAAGTAGTCCATTTCTTCAACAACCTTTTCAAGATGCTTCCACTCACAGGATGAGTGGCACATGTTCCCTCACACTCTACAGAACATTGTGACATCATGAGTATTTACACAGTTTGGGCAAAGTGCAATGGTACATGTGGATGAGATTGCTAGGCTTTCTCTGGTTGGGAAGTTGTGTCTGCAATCCTGGGTCTAAGTGTGTATTTCTGTGTAACCTCTACAAATCTAACACAGCTGATTCAATGTGGACAATCAAGGGCAGGGTTTTTTCCAAAGTTAGATCATCTTCCATGAGATGTTTTAGATTGCAGTCTTATCAATTAATTTGTCACAAATTATCTGATTTGCTGATGTACCAAATTTATATTGGGAGCATCACTGCTGCTATTGAGAGTGGGTGGTGGATGACATAGATGTTTGTGGTTTGACTGATATCACATCCACAAACATTTGTTCCTTTCACCACTGATGTTCAGTAGCAGCAGAGTTTACTATCTACAAGATGCAGAAATTCAACAAAGATTCTCAGATAGCATCTTCCCAACCCCACAACCACTTCCACCCAGAAAGACTAGAGCAGCAGACACAGGGGAACACCAACACCTGCAATTGACCTTCGAAGCCATTCACCATCTTGACTTGGAAATATATCATCATTCCTTCACTATCGCTGGGTCAAAATCCTGGAATTCCCTCCCTATGGTCATTGTAGATCTACCTGCAGCACATGGACTACAGCAGTTTAAGAAGGCAGAAGGGCATGGGTAGTAAATGCTGGCCAGCCAGTGACACCCACATCCCACAAATGAATTAGTAAAAAGGGAAATTCCTATAACACTGCCACATACTGTTTGATGGATTCACTGGGATTTCTGATGGAATATATATATTGTTTGATGGTGACACTTTTCTTTAGATTAGATTACTTACAATGTGGAAACAGGCCCTTTGGCCCAACAAGTCCACACCGACCCTCCAAACAGCAACCCACCCAGACCCATTCCCCTACATTTACCCCTTCACCTAACACTACGGGCAATTTAGCATGGCCAGTTCACCTAACCTGCACATTTTTGGACTGTAGGAGGAAACCCGGAGGAAACCCACGCAGATACGGGGAGAACGTGCAAACTCCACACAGACAGTTGCCTGAGGCGGGAATTGAACCCGGGTCTCTGGCGCTGTGAGGCAGCAGTGCTAACCACTGTGCCACCGTGCTGCCCCGTGGCTTGAACTATTTTTTGAGAGCAGTTACTGCTCTGTAAATGTAAATGTATCTTTAGTGAGCTGTTTAAAAATTCTCTGGCATTCTGCTGCAAAACAACATACAGGTATCATTTTTTTACACATAGCTGCCACATTAGAGAGTAAGCAGATCTTGAACCTTGAATTCCAAAGCTCTGTGATATGGGGAAATCGTCTGATAGAGAAACAAGTGTTTCTTGAGCTGGTAAATTAAATTATTCTCAACCTTGTCACGAATTTCTGTTATGCATTCATCAGTTTGCTACTATCTTATCTCTAATTTATTTCAGAACAATGTAGAAATGATATTAGATACAAGTCAACAGTAATTTATTAAAAGTACTTTAAAATATCTCAGACGTAACAGGATTTCAATCATGGTCTCAGCTGGAAACTAGTTCTTCTTCACTCATAAATTAGCTTTCTACAATCAGGTATAGTTACATATAATGGAGAACTAGCTAATATAATAAAGCACTGATCAATCAAACCATTGAAAACCAGATCAGCCACAGTGCTCCAGGTTCATGTTTTTCCTAAAGCCATACCATAATTCCAGTAAAAGAGCGAAGAGTCAAGAAAACGATAGACACAAAACTCTTTCGCATGTAGTTTAGAAATTATACAAAAGCTTGAGCATCATTTGCAATGTTCAATACTTTTAACCTAATAAGGATTTGCACTATTAATCCTGGGATCAATAATACATCTGAATCATCAATAATTTTTAACAATAAACCTAAATAATTTAGAAATTATTATAAATGTACATAATGCTGGATAGCAGGAGGATTTCCTGCTCTCTGTCTTCAGCAGTGCCCTAGAATTCATTACGTTCACTTTGATTTAATTTCTGAAAGGCAGCATCCTTGAGAGCAGCCCTTCCATTGTACTGCACCGGGCTGTGAGCTGACATTCTGTGCTTAAATCTACAACAGAGTTTGAGATATCTGACCTGAGCGGAGTAATACATTCTGGTAGATGGTCTGGAACTTCATATCCTGGAAAGATATGGGGTAACAAAGTGTACTAAGAATAATAGGATAGGTAAACTCCTGGCTTAAATCAATCCCTTTGTTTACAATCAGATTGTTAACAACTTAAATCAGAAATGTCCTGGAATGAGGACATAATAAAAATGGAATTTATTAAGAAGAAAATTGCCTTTAATAGACTCAGGAAGTCCCAAAGAAACTTCACAGCCAGTGAAGTACAATAATCACTGGTGTAATGTACAAAATATGGCAGCCAACTTGAATACAGTAAGTTCCACAAATAACGTTGTGATAAGAATGAAGATTAAGAGATAAATATTAGCCAGAACAGAAGGATAATTTCTGTGCTCTTCCTGGAAATACAGGTATTGGAAATCCATATGAGAGGAAAACTTTTGGTTTAATATCTCATCAGAAGATGGCTCCGCTGACAGTGCAATACTCCCTAAGTAGTGGACTAGACTGTTAGCCTTAAGTTTTAGAGAGGAATGAACTTTACTTTCTGACTTGGAAACAAAAGTGCACGCTACCCACTGCACAATGGCCGACACCTTATGTGTTATATAGTTATATATATAACGGTTTCTAATGAACAAATAGAGATGGTTGCAATCATCATCTCCAAATATTATGCTTTCAAAGTTAGATCCAGCTGTCCAGTTAGGAATTGAGTTGTTCTACATGAAACATTTGTAATGGTTATAATAGCGAATTTGATAACAGTTATTCTTTATGCAATTTGCTACATGAATACTTAGCACATAGTCCGAATTTCTATCTTTGATGGTTACAACATCAGGGTTAAGCAATACTCAATAAACTAGTGAAACTTATCCCAGTTTCTTTTGCTATGTAGTATAGCAACCACAGTGATACCAAGTGACCATTAGTCTGAGAACAAATGCTGCAAAGAAAAAGACACAAAAGGTAGCTTACCAGCTTGATTAGTGACTATGGTGAGAATAGCATACTGCCTGGGAACCGTGCTCTCACTGGAGACTCCATTCACTGACTCAATCTCAAATGTGTAATTCATGTGGGCAAGAAAGTCAACAACAGTCACTGAAGTATTTGTCAAGCCTGTGTTGCGAGGTACAAAACGTACGCCTCCTCCACAGAGCGAGCACTTCTTAGGGCCTAAGCCACACATCTTACAGATGACATTATAGGTGAGATCTTTCCGTCCCCCTGTATCTACTGGTGGACTCCACTCAAGGATTAGCGATGAGTCATTAATGTTGAAAATGACATTTCGAGGGGTGGAAGGAGGTCCTGGGGATAGAAAAAAGGAACACAACATGTTAAAGCTACTCTAGCTGTATCATTTTCCAACCAATTCTAGTTAGTTAAATCAATCAAATGAAGATCTCTGTACTTTCCTGAGCCTTTAGAATTACGATACAGAATAACATCTAGTAAGAGTTGGAGGCTACCATGTCATTTTCTACCTTTAAATCACATGGAGGATGTAATATTAACTTGCCAAAAGAGTTCTGGAACTACATTACACACTTGACCTTTTCTGGCTGTGATATCACCTCTTCAACATTTTTTATACAGAAGTATGTATTAGTACCAAAGCAGCTTTAGTCCACAATTTCCTCTTATACCTTCAATGTACAACTGTAAAAAGTTGTCACTACAAAATTGTGTGGATTCAGTTGAATGATCCATTTGCTGTATCTGCCCTCAATAAATATTCCAGCTTTTCAGCAGAAATGTTTCATTTCATGTAAACATGTGAATTAAGAGGAGGAGTATTTGGCCCCTCAATCCTGCTCCATCAATTGTTTAGATCACTGGTTGATCAGACTGTGGCCTTAACTTTACTTTCCCATCGAATCCAACCGTCTCCACTCCACCACCCAATATCCTTTGACTCCTGTGTAAATCTGTACTCTACCAGATTAGTCTTAGAAATATTCAATAACATGCCTCCACTACTTTCTGCCAAAAGGAATTCCACAGACTAAAGACCCTCTGAGAAATAAAATATTCTCATCATCTTCATCATAAATTTGAAAAAGCTTATTTTTAAACTGTCTCATGGAATTCTAGTCTGGCCCAAAGGCAGAAACATTTTTTCAGCATTTATCCTATCAGGATTGTGTATGTTTCAATAATATCAGCTCTTGTTCTTCCAAACCCCAAAGGATGCAGGTCCAAACTGTTCAACCTTTCCTCATTAGTCAACCTCTTCATCCCAGGACTCAAGCTCCTCAGAATTGCTTCTAATGCAAACATTTCCTTTCTAATAAAAAGAGACTACAATTGTACCTGAGATACAGATTTGCCAAAGCTCTGTAAAACTGTATTAAATCTCCTGCATTTTTATATTCAATTTCTTGGCCATAAACAACCTCCCAAATCAATAAGAACGGGCATAAGAGAAACAATATATATTAAGGCACAATGGTTAGACAAATTGAAATACAACAATTGCAATTTAAAATTAAATAGTGAGGTGGCTAGTTTCTTTAAAACAAAACTTTCTTCTTTTATAATTCAGAAATCATTTAATTCTAGTCCAGAATGATGAACTGCTCCTCCTCTTATGTTAATGATCTTAAAATGGAAGTTAGGGTTCAACTCCCATGACATTATTCAAGAAAATAATACATTCTTTCTTTTAGGACGAATTGTTGCTCAAATTACATCTTTACTGTAATTTGTAATTAAGCACTTAACTACTTTGATACAAAAGTCAAGTTGCAAGAATACTACTCCTTCAAACTTTGAGAATTGATTCAAATTAATGTCACACTTAACTAATGCAGGTTTTTCATCAAATTTTTAACGATTAATTGTCAACATACATATTTATGCATAAACTGTATCACAAAAAATAACAAATCACATACAAGATATAACTGAATAACAAGTTGTGCAAATTTAATCAATAGTACTGTCTTCAATTCCACCAAGAATTAAACCACACAGGAGGAAACCCACACAGACACGGGGAGAACGTACAAACTCCACACAGACAGTTGCCCGAGGTGGGAATTGAACCCTGGTCTCTGGTGCTGTGAGGCAGCAGTGCTAACCACTGTGCCACCCAATTTGATTAACAGCATAACACATAGGAGCAAAAGTAAGCCATTCAGCCCATAAAGTATGCTCCATTGTTCAATAACATCCTTACTGATCTGTTAACCCTCAAATCTACTTTCCTGCTTTTTCCTCAAAACCTTTGATTCTCTGACTGGCTAAAAATCTGTCTGGTTCAGCCTTGAATATACTCAGTGGTCCAGCCTCAACATGCTTGCTGTGGTAAAGAATTCTACAGATTCACAACCCTGTGAGGAAGATTTTCCTCCTGAAATCTATCTTAAATAGGCAACCTCTTATTCTGAGCTTTTGCCCTTCTTTCCTAGACTCAAAGAAAAACAACTGTTCTGCACCTACCCTGTCAGGTCCTCCAAGGTCTTGAATGTTTCAATAAGGTCCCTTCTCATTCTTCTATGATATAACAAGTACAGGCCCAATCTACTTAGCCTCTCCTCAAAAGACAGCTGTCCCATACCTGATATCAGTCCAGTCAACATTTTCTTGGTTTGCCTAAAATTCCAGAATACCAGGTTATAGTCCAACAGGTTCATTTGGAAGCACAAGCTTTCGGAATGCTGCTCCTTCATCAGGTAACTGACAAAGGAGCAGCGGTCTGAAATTTGCACTTCCAAATAAACCTGTTGGACTTTAACCTCGTGTTGTGTGATTTTTAACTTTGTCTACCCCAGTCCAACACCAGCACCTCCACATCATGGCTACAATGCCACAATACACTTCCTTAGGTAAGGGTCCCAAAATTGTTCACAGTCTCCCAACTGTAGTCTGACTAGTGCTTTGTTCAGTTACAGTAAAACTTTCCTATTCCCTTTGAAATAAAGGCCAACATTCCATTTATCAGCTACATACCTACTGAACTTAGATCTGATTGATCGATGAGGACTCCAATATCCCTCTGTCCTGTACTATTGTGCAGCGTTTCTCTATTTAAATAATATTCGGCTCCTCTATTCTCCCTACCAAAATGCATAACCTCACATTATATTCCAACTGCCAAGTTTTTGCCCAATCACTTAACCCATCTATGTTTTTCTGCACACCCTTTGTGTCTTTCTCACCACTTGCCTTCTCATCTATTTCTGTGTGATCTGCAAACTTAGCTATAGGGTGTTCGTTCTCCTCATCCAAATCATTAATCTAAATTGCAAAAATATGTGGCCCTAGCACTGATCCTGCTACCACTAACACCATAGACTCTTATCTCATTAAGCAGTCTAATATGTAGCATCTTATCAAATGCTTTCTGAAAATCCAAATGCTGTACATCTATATTTGACTTCCTCTTTCTCTGTCCTACTTGTTACATCTGAATGAATTCTTGTTAACATTGACAGGCATGATTTCCCCTTCATGAAACCATATTGACTCTGATTGATCAAATGGATTTCTAAAAGCCCTGACTCTGATACTGTCTCAATAATACACATAAACTAACTGGTCTACAGTATGGGCTAAATTGGCAGTTATCCAGTCTTCTGGGACTTTTCCAGAATATAAGCATTCCTTGAAGATTACTACCAGTGCATGCACCATGTCTATAGATATTTCCTTTTCATATCCGAAGATACATCACATCAGGTCCAAGGGACTTATCAATCTTTAGTCCCATTAGTTTCCTGAGCACTTTTTCCTGTAGTGATACTTTTTATTTCCTGTCTTTTTGCCCCTTGAATACCTAGTTATTTTGGAATGTTATTAATATCTTCTATTGCGAAGTCTAATGCAAAGTACTTATTTCCCAAGCATCATTCACTAAGGAATCTATTTTCATTGTGGCTCCTCCATCCCTAATTTTATTTTCTTCTTTTCTTTTGGTTATCTTTTGCTGATTTTTAACATTTGTCCAATCCTCTAGATTACCATTAATCTTTGCTGCATTCTAAGTTTTTCTTCCAATCTGGTGCTATCCATAACTTCCCTGGGTAACCATGGTTTGCTTAGCCCCTTCCCAGAACCCTTCTCTCTCACTGGAATTTGTCTTTGCTGTGAGCCATGGCATATTTTCTTAAATGTCTGTTTTAATTATTTTGTTGCTAAACTTGTTCTCCAATCCATTTCAGCCAGCTCTGCCCTCAATCCTTTGTAATTACCCCTATTTAAACTTAGCACTGTTTTTCCCTACCAAAGTCCCTCCCTCTCATATGGTCAGTTTCCAAGGAGATCTTTTACTCTGATTTCATTTATTAAACCTACCTTATTACACATCATCATACCCAAAACTCACTCCTTTTAAGCTGTGCCTCAAATTTATTCTCTTAGAAAAAGGTGTTGGTAATTAGTCCTATACCTCCTCTGTGACTTGAAAACAGATGCATTCTACTGATATCACTCTTATAGAGCACATTGGGTTTTTTTAGGTAAGATGTGCTATTTAAATTAAGCTGTTTGGGAAAGAATGATTAGGATTTGAAATTCTCCACCACACAATCAATTGTTGAAACAAAGTCGATAAATACTTTGAAGTGGGAGGTAAACAACTGCTTGATTGAGTGCAGCATTAAGTATCATTGGAATCTAGCAAGGGAGTGGAATTAGACTAAGTACCTCATCTGGGGAAAAATACAATGCTCAAGATCAGATGGGACAAACAAACTATTTCAGTGCAGCAAAATTACTTGATTTTCTCCCGAGGTGGATTAAATAGAGACTGATTACATTATTATTCTGATTAAAAAAAAAGCAGGGTACACAATAACATTTACTGCAACACAGATGATGCACAGCAACTTTGTATCAGCCATGGGCAGTTAGCCATGGAGCATCAGCGGCTCAAAGTGAACTTTTACTTTAACTGCAGATGTTTGGCAGATTAGCACAAAATGTATCTCATCCAGGTGTGTTGCTGCAGATTGTCTTACCAGCTGAACACCTTATGATTTAATGATCTGAAATACTTAGAAATGTTAAATAAAAATATAATAGTTGTCTACCCTAATTGCTAAGATAACATCAGAGAGCAACTCACGAAAACAAATTAGGCAGATCCCAGGTTTAACTTAGCTGGACAGGTAGGAGCATTTCACTTAGATAATCAGACAAAATTTACATCTCTGATCAGCATTCAATGATTTTGCTCCATGTGGATATTCCGCGAAGCAGATATTAGACTTAATTCGGATACTCTTCACAGTTGAAACTGGTCTCACTTGCAGTTTTCCACTTTTTTTCTCTCAAGTATAATTGATAGGGATGTGAGAGAATGATTAACTCAGTCTGTAATGCTATAGACTAGGCCAGGCCACTCAAAACATTCTTAAGCAGCAGCCCTCGATCTAACTTTGCAATTTGTTTCGGTAAGCGTACGGTGAAAATTACCCGGAATAAGATAGCTAGGTTGACTGCTGGGTTTTAAAACAGACAGAAAGTTTATTCACAAAATTACACAATGAGACACAAAGGACAGAATAAAGAACTCCCACAGAACTCACCCTATCCAACTAGATTTAATTATGCTGTTCCGAATACATACAACATTCTAAAAGCAAATCCCTTTAAAAGCCAGTATAAATGGAACATATGCTTACAGGTTGAGGATGAAGGCCACGCGTACAGTTCTGGTCACCAAATTACTAAAAGGATGTGGACGCTTTGGAGAGGGTGCAGAGAAGGTTTACGAGGATTTTGCCTGGTATGGAAGGTGCTAGCTATGAACAGAGGTTGAGTAGGTTAGGTTTAGTTTCACTAAAAAAAAAAGATTGAGGGGGGACCTGATTGAGGTTTACAAAATCATGAAGGGTATAGACAGTTTGGATAGAGACAAGCTTTTTCCCAGGGTGAAGGATTCAATAACGAGAGGTCACGCTTTCAAGGTGAGAGGTGGAAAGTTTAAGGGGGATACACGCGGTAAGTACTTCACACAGAGGGTGGTGGGCATTTGGAACGTGTTGCCAGCAAAGGTGGTAGAGGCAGGCTCGGTAGATTCATTTAAGCTGCATCTGGACAGATGCATGAGTAGGTGGGGAGCAGAGGGATACAGATGCTTAGGAATTGCCCGATAGGTTTAGACAGTACATTTGGATCGGTTGAAGCTTGGAGGGCCGGAGGCCCTGTTCCTGGGCTATAAATTTTCTTTGTTCTTTGTACTTCCACACTGAGTCTACCCTCAGCCTTTATCTCCAGCCTTTTAAGCTGACTTTCCTTTTCAAATGTCAATTTTTGAAGTTCAAAAGCTCTCTTTTCTTTCTCCACTCTTTTTCCCTCTCTTCTGCTGCTCTTTCCTTTTCCCTTTCTTCTGCGTCTAATTATAATTTTACCTGTTTCGTTTCTGCTGCCCTTTCCTTATCTCTCAGCTGATTCATTTGCAATTGAATTCTTTCCATCTCTATAGATTCTGATGGTTTCTCCAGCAAGTTTAAATGCTGAGCTACTGCTATAACTACCCCCCCCCTTTCCTCACAGAATTCGGCAGTTCCAATTTCAACCTCTCTGCTAATTCTTGCAACTTGGTCTTATTCACATTTTGCAAAACTTGCTAAGTCACCGCATCCACTTCCAGAAAACTTTTGGCGACTGAAAGAGCCATTACTATCGCATGCTTTGTCTACCCAACCAAACCAACACCTGAAATAAAGACACTAGCACCTACCACTCGCTGTTTAAAACCCCGCCAAGAGCCCCCAGTCTGTTATGGATAAGGCCAGACCACTCAAAACATTCTTAAGCAGGCAGCCCTAGACCTAACTTTGCAATTTGTTTCAGTAAATGTAAAGTGAAAATTACCCAGAGTAAGATAGCTAGGTTGACTACTAGATTTTAAAACAAGACAAAAGATTTATTCACAAAATTACACAATGAAACACAAAGGACAGAACTCAACCTCTCCAGCCAGACTTAATTATGCTGTTCCGAATACACACAACAGTACCATAAGCAAACTCCCTCTAAAAACCAGTATAAATGGAACACATGCTTACAGGTTGAAGTTGACAGCAGAAGTGGAGAGAGTTTCCACACAGCTCCCTGGTGAATTTCCTAGTTCAAGACTGAACTAAAACTACTCAGCTCAGCTAAAGAGCTGACCACTCCCCTTTCATTATACAGGTCACTTCAAAAGCATGAGCTGAAAATGTGTTGCTGGAAAAGCGCAGCAGGTCAGGCAGCATCCAAGGAACAGGAGAATCGATGTTTCGGGCATAAGCCCTTCCTGAAGAAGGGCTTATGCCCGAAACGTCGATTCTCCTATTCCTTGGATGTTGCCTGACCTGCTGCGCTTTTCCAGCAACACATTTTCAGCTCTGATCTCCAGCATCTGCAGCCCTCACTTTCTCCACTTCAAAAGCATGACCACTTTGGCCTGAAGTTTCATCTGTTTGTATATAAAAAGGCCTCTCAAAATCCTTTTTATCTCTGTACCAAACCAGACTCATTGGAGCCCAGCCCAATTTATTGCTCCTCTAATATTGGTGCTGCTATTTGCAGGGCTCCAAAAAGTCAAAGTCTAGTCTGCTGTTAGCCTAACCAGTTTTTCCTTTGTACAGTACTGAGACATTATAGTTACCAATTATTCTCAGTTAAGTTGTTGCATTTCATCTGTTCAAATGGAGCTTGTGTATCCCTCAGTTACCTCATTTATAGTACTGTTTCTAATCTATACTTATACTTTGTAATCTGTTAGACTCTAGTCTATTTCATTGAGTCATCCTTGCCTATATTAGAATATTTGTAAAAATAAAGGACGGTTGCAACTAGATAGGGCATGCACAGACAGAACTATTCTTTTTCTAGTTTTGCATGATACCTTTTGCAGCTACTTAGTTAGGTCAGAAGCCATAGATGCAGAGATTTTTACACAGGTATCTTCGTAACGTTTCTTGTGGCAGTTTGCCTCTTTTGGTATAGTTTATGATGTGTTAGAAAATGTGGTGAAAATTTGGAACTGTTCTTTTTGGGGTGAGTAAACTGTTTTCTTCCACATGAAAATAAAGGTTCTTTTCCCTTGTGATCACTGCTGCTAGTAAATACTGTAGACAAACATTTTCCCTCTTCAATACCAGTTGACAAATACCAGCACTGCATTAATAAGGTTATCTGTAGATGTAAATTGGTCCTCTTCATTTTTCACTCAATTTAGGGAATACACAAAAATATGATGATGAAAAGCCTGTAAAGTGGAATTGTAGAAAAGGAAAATAATTAAATGCGTAAATAATTTAATAGTCAAAATGCATATCGGACATTGTCACTTCTTTATTAACTTTCCAATATAATATCTGCGATATGCATGAGAAATGGCAACATCCCTGTGACTTCATTTGTAACAATCTTGAATTGGTGAACTCACTGCTGAAGTTATTTCCGTGTCTTCTTGAATACCTTCAGCAGATCTCCCTTCAACCTTCCAAACTATAGTGAAAATACCCCAACATCTGTTGCCTGCTTTAATAATTATAACTTGCCATTTCAGGAAACACTTTGGTGATCTGACCTGCACTTCCATTTCTTTTAAATTCTATGCAAAAAAAGCGTGGATTTTAATAGAGTAACTTTGACTCTCGAGACCTTTAACAAAAATGGGATGGATGAAATGTGGAAGTCCCACTCCCATCTCCTATAGATCGTATTGTTGACAGCTGTGGGATGGCATTTGACTGTGAATTACAAAAGTGGAGCAACTGACTCAGGGTCTATTTGAAATTAATGCTGAATTCAGTAAAGATCCCTTTCCACTCTTCCGAGTCTTCAACAGCAAAGTGAGAGTCAGATATTTCAGGAATAAACATAAATACTCTTGAAATATGGATAAGGTGCGTCAAAGTATCATTACATGAAGTTATTTACAGCTGCAACTTTTTAAAAGTGTGAAAAAGGACTGCAGTTACATTTAGAAGGAAAAACACTAGCTGCTGGACTTGTTTATCAAGGAGTCATCTGTTGTACTTTAGAAATGAAAAAAAACCTATTACCATCCTTTCCTGTAGTTTTACTGGAATTGAAGAGCAGTTTGCAAGGTTTTTAAAATTCATTTGTGGAACATGGTATTGCTGGCTGGCCAGCATTTACTGCTCATCCCTAGTTGCCCATGAGAAGGTGACGGTGAGCTGCCTTAATGAAACCCTGCAGTCCACGTACTGGAGGTAGACCCAGCAACAGTGAAGAAACGGTGATATATTTCCAAGTCAGGATGGTGAGTGCTTAGAGGGGATCTTGCCAATAGTGATGTTCCCATGTGTCTGCTGCCCTTGATCTTCCAGATGGAAACGATCATGGGTTTGGAAGGAGCTGTCTGAGGATCTTTGGCAGATTTCTGCTGTGCATCTTTAAGATAGTACACACTGCTGCTACTGAGCATTGGTGGTGGAGAAGTGAGTAAAGATTGAACTCTAATTTGGGAAATATATTTTAGAATATTATTTTTATGCATTTCCTACACTTTGCCTGAAAAGCTTCCTTTCTTCACTTATTACTGCATATGTATTTATCCTGCCTATCTGCAGTGTGGTTAAAACCTTGATACTGATGTTCCTGTTCCAAGGCCTGTATTGCCCTCTATGTTTTTGTCTATTTTTGATTCATAGTCAATCCTAATCTTTGCAATTTATCTTCCTGCATCTGTTGTATGTAATCACATCCTTTTCTGGGTTTAATTTTAGGCATTTCTAATCTTTTAAAATGTAAAGGTCAGCCCATGTGACCCAAACTTTAAGTTCAGGCATAAAGAGAATTGGATAGCATCCTATAGACATACAAATATTATTGAGTGCCTATGAAATTGGATTATTTGGAAAGGGTAAAGATTTCCTACTGTAACTATAAGTTTCCTCTGATAGATGAGACAATGCTGAGAATACATAGCACTGGCTGAAATTCCAAGTTTGTGGTTATGAGAAAGCAAAACAACCAGCAGCACAATCAGATATCCATTGCCATCAAAAATATAGATCTTAACTTTCAATACTTTCAAAAATCTATTTCTGATGGCTCAATACCACAAAGTTGTATTTTTATTGTGAACTCCCGACTTGTGCTACTGGACTTCCAACTTACTGTCGAGATATTCTGCATTAAAAAGGAATTTAATTTTTTTGAATTGGAGCAAGTATTTGTGCTGGTCAATAACTTCTGAAGGCATCAATTTAAGATAATCAACAAAAGATCACAAAAGTAGTTCAGAGAATTTTTATTACTCAGAGGGTTGTCAGGAGAAACAGAGAAGTCTGATGAAGGAGTATAAAAATAACCCAGAAAACCGTTGTGTTCTTCTATCATCTCTGCATGGTGCATTTCAAACCTAAGCACTTATTCAGCTAACGCAAAGTGTTATATTTCTGCAGGATACCACCATCTGTCTACTTGAGTAGAAAATTAATAGTCTGGTAAAGAGTCAGACTGGGTCTCAGCAACTGCTTTAATGCACAGAACAAAAGAGGAAAGTCCCGTTTCTAACATTTATAACAGTGAAAGCAGACTTTGAGGATATAAGGGATAATTCATTTGAAATATTTAGATACTTGCATACAAGAGCATGTTTGTTAATATATGCTAAAACAAAATGATCCTAAAGGAACAATTTGATGTTGTAGAATATCAACCCACATATAATTGTAGATATTTTATCTTGTGTGAAATGCCAGAGGAAATCAAATTTAGTTAAAATAATTGCAATGATTACTGAACGTAAAATGATTTTGAAAGAAGGTATATATTTTGAGATATGAAAGCCGATTACATATGGAATTAGCAGAGAGGGAAAATCAGTTATTAGTGAACTTGTCCTTTGCATCACCAGAACTTGCTGACACACAGCCATTAAATACAATATGTTATTACTGAGTTACAATGGCTCAACTTGGAGAAACCAATCAGCCAAAACTTAGATGTTGCCTATTCTACAGAGCTAGCACATTACTTCTTGTGTTGAAAGCTGGTCTCTATATATGTGGGAATGCTTCTGGCATTTTCTAGAAGCATATATGTATTAAAATGATGGATGGCTAAGAGTTAGTAAAATCCCTCTCTGTTTTAAGACAATGCAGGTGACCATTTACTGACCGGCAACCAACAGAGACAGATTATCTTACAAAATGCTTAAAGTGAAGTATGGACACTGTAATGGTTTATGAAAAATAGAGAATAAATTGGAACATTCTGGAACTGAAGAAATGATATGAGCTGAAATTAATTATATCTATCTTTATCAAGAAAAAGATCATGATGAAACAGGATGCAGTTTAGACACTTGAGGATTATAATGAATAAGGAACTGAATAGGTTGTCCAAAGCTGGATGAAATGCATCCAAGGATACTTCAGGAAATGAGAGTCTTGAATTAAGAGCGCTATAATGCAGAGCCTGAATCAGAACTAATTCCCCCAGTAAATCATTTGAAAGACAAAGTGTTAATGATGAAATGGACTTTGCCTCAAGTACTAGCAATAAGAAATGCATTGTAGTTCATCAGTTGACAGTTCCATCTGTGAGTGTAACAAAACTTTAGCTTCAAATCCAATACCAGCTTTTGAAGGGCTCTTAAGTAGCCTCTTAATAAATTGAGTGCAAATCCACCTAACAAGTGCAGTTGGAATCACTACCCTTTCACACATTATGAATATTTCAACAATGCTTCCTGATATAGCACTGCAAAAATAATATTGGAAAAGTTAGTTCAATTTCTTTTTACAAGATAAAACAAATAAATGAACCAGATCAAGGTTTTAATTTTATTTCATAAATATTCAACGAAATCATGAATAGTTTAGAAATAAAACAATTTATGTCTTCAGCATATCATTAACAATCTCAAGAAGCATTCTAAAAATGATAGCAAAGTTTAAACACCACATATTGGTTCAGTTGCATGGAAAATTATGGAAACAGTTAAAACAGGGGGAAGGCTCAGCAGAACTTATTAATGTTTCCAGAACAACTAATTGGACAGAGAGCATGGAAAGGGTCAGGAATCTAACTTTAAACACAGTAGATGAGGGAACAACTATGAGAAGAAGGGCAGTCAATGCAGGACTGAGGGTGCTGTCCTTAAATGCAAGATAAGATAAATGAGTTTGTAGGGCAGATTGAAATTGGTGAGTGCGATGTAAGGGGATCAGGACTGGGAACTAAATATCCAAGGAGACACATCCTATCAAAAGGCCAGGCAAATGGGGGGGTAAGGTTGCTGCATTAGTAAGAAATGAAATTGAATCAATAGTAAAAAATGATATCAAGTTGGAAGGTGCAGAATCTGTATAGGTAGAGTTGAGGAGTCATGGAGTCATGGAGATGTACAGCATGGAAGCAGACCCTTCGGTCCAACTTGTCCATGTCGACTAGATATCCCAATCCAATCTAGTCCCACTTGCCAGCAACAGGCCCTTTTCCACCAAACCCCTCCTATTCATATACCCATCCCGATGCCTTTTAAATGTTGCAAGGAAAGCATACCAATTGAATTCTTCACTATCTTATCTACCTGCAATTCTACTTTCAAGAAGCTATGAACCTGCACTCAAAGGTCTCTTTGTTCGGCAACACTCCCGAGGACCTTACCACTAAGCACATACATCCTGCTAAGATCTGCTTTCCCAAAATACAGCACTTCGCATTTATCTATATTCCATTCCTCTCTTAGTCTTGATAAAGTGTAGATAAAGTCTAGTCTCGTAAAGTAAAAGGACCCTGATGGGAATTATGTACAGGTCTTCCAGCAGTGGTCAAGATGTGGGGCAGAAAATAAATCAGGAGATAGAAACTTTATGTAAGAAAGGCACCATTACAATAATCATGGGGAACTTCAATATTTAAGTGGACTGGGAAAATCAGTTTGCTTATGGATCTCAAGAAAAGGAATTCATGGAATGTCTACGAGATGGTATTTTGGAGCAGCTTGTGGTAGAACCCACTATGAAACAGGCAATTCTGGATTTGGTGATGTGTAACGATGCAGACTTGATTAAGGAACTAAAGGTGAAGAAAACCCTAGGGGGTAGTGACCATAATATGATCAAATTCACCCTGTACTTTGAGAGGGAGAAGCTGGAATCAGATGTAAAGGTATTACAATTGAATAAAAATAACTAACTACAATGACATGAGGGATGGGTTGACCAGAGTTGATCAGAAGGGGTGCCTAGCAGGAAGTTGGTGGTGCAGCAATGGGAAGAGTTTTTGGGGATAATTCAGGAGGCAGAGCAGAAGTTCATACTCGAAAGAAGAAACATACTAAAGAGAGAACAAGGCAACCATATCTACCATGGTAAGTCAGGGACAGCTTAGAAGTAAAAGAAAAAGTAAACAATGTTATGAAGATTAATAGGAAGCCAGAGGTTTGGGAAGCCTTTAAAAACCAGTACAGGGTAACTAAAAAACTGTAAGGAAGTGAGAAGATGATATACGAAGGCAAGGTAGCTGGTGATATAAAAGATTATCACAAATATTTTTGCGATATATGAAAGGTAAGGAAGAGGCAAGAATGGATAAAGGATGTGTTGGCATTGGAGAGGATGTTGACACATATGATCGCGTGGATGTAGGGCTGTCATATGAGGTGTGGTTGATGAATGTGGATCTGTACTCGATGGTATTTAAAAGGATGAGGGGGATCTGATTGAAATTTACAGAACACTGAGAGGACTGAATAGAGTTGACATGGAAATGAGGTTTCCATTAGTAGGGCCCAACGGCACATCCTCAGAGTAAAGGGTAGGCACTTTAGAACTGAGATGAGGAGGGTGGTGAATCTGTGGAACTCATTGCTGCAGAAGGCTTGGAGACAAGTCATTGAGTGTATTTAAGACAGAGTTAGATAGGTTCTTTTTGGTAAGAAGATCAAATGTTACAGGGAGAAAGTAAGAGAACGAAGTTGAGAAACGTATCAGCCACGATCGAATGGTAGAATTGACTCGATGAGCCAAATGGCCTAATTCTGCTTATAGTTTATGGTCTGATAGTCTACACCATCTTATTCTCATGCTAACAAATCTGTTCTGGGCCGACTGCAATGTTCCAACAGAACACAATGCAAGCTCAAGAAGCAACACCTCATTTTCCACTTAGGCATTTTACAATTGAGGTCTCAATATTGCATTCAATAACTTTAAAAGCTGACCATGTATACCTGTTCTTCATTTTTCTTACATTCCACCCCATTTTACATCTCTTTTTCTCATTCTCCACCATCAACACCACCTTTGTCTTTTGCACTGGGCCTCTGTCTGTCATTTTCTAACACCTTTAGTTTCTGAAGTCATTCAAAATGTAAGTCTAATTTTTTCTCCACAGATGTTGCCAGACTTGCTAAATTTCTGTGTTCATTTTAAATTCGGAATTCTTCTGTTCAGTTCTCAACCAAATTAACTAGGATAGCGGCAAGTGGGTTATAAAAGAAAAAAAATGACCAAGATTCAATAACTTCTGCTGGATGTCTATGAAAATGACACTGTTAAATATAAGACCAAACTTAATTCTCATATCTTTAGCACTGAATAGCCTATCCAAACTAATAAATGAAGAGAGGACACATTTGCAAAGTACCTGAAAATAATAAGTATGTGTAAAACCAAAGAGCAGTCAAAGCCTTTGGAAAAAGATGATGAGAGAACATTGTCGAGATTTGCCATGGTAAACTAAAATGTGCACAATTCTGGATATATTTAATATTATATTACAGTACTTCCTTCTACAGCTTGCTTCTTCAACCTTATTCATTATGTGAACTTTTTTTATTTATATTTGTTTATAAAATTCAGAAATGTACGATCATGAATTTCCAACTCAATTTACACATCCTTAATTGCATTTCAAAATTTAAAAAGTGTTTTGAATGCATGCAAACATATATTAATTAATAATCAAATTAAGCAACTAAGTTATGGATGGATTTTTAAATGTACTAATTGCCTTTCGGATTATTTAGTCATATTTAGGAAATGCTTTAAATATTTATGGATGAATTTATAAACGTATCAATTAACTTATAGTTTGTTGATTTCTGTTTTAAACATCAGACATATAGTTGCTTTTCTGAGTCTCTAATTGAATGCAGTACAACCCCGGAATCATTCACTCTGGGAAAGGGAGATGGAAAGCTGACACTGCTAGTTACATCCTCCAGAAGCACAGCTCGTTGGAAGATAACATTTTACACGGTGATAGTTGCAGCTCTGCTTTCAGCCCCACAACTGACTAAAGGAAATTGCACTGGAATTTATCTTGTGCAATTACATATAATCCCAATCATTACTTTTCTTGTGATATAGGTGTGTACACTGGTAAAATTTGGCATACATTGCCTGTACTTAAATGTCCTTGAGTTGGTGGTGCTGAGTCACCATGAATAGCTACAGTACATGTTGTAGCAGCACATCCATAGTGCTGGCAGGAATGGAGTGCAGTATTAAGATTTTGCACCAATGATAGGGAAGGAATTATTCCAAGTCAGGATGGTGCGTGGCTTGGAGGGAGCCTGCAGGTGGTGATGTTCCTATGTAACTGCTGCCCTGTTCTTCTGAGTGGTAGGGGTCATGAGTTTGAAGGGTTCTGGTGAAAGAATTTTGGCAAGTTGCTGCAGTACATCTTACAGATGTTACAAACTGTGACCACTGTGCATTGGTTTGGTGGGGGGAGGGGGGGGGGGGGGGGGATTTAAAGGTGGTGGATAGGAGCTGAATGAACAAGCCACTTTGCCTTGGATGCTGCCAAGTTCATGACTGTTTTTGAAGCTGTACTTATCCAAGTCAGTGGAGAGTATTCCAGCACACTCATGACTTGTGCCTTGTAGGTGACGGAAAGATGAATTGGAGGGGTCAAGTTCAAGAAAGCTCGTCCCTCATTTTTGTGTCCTCACTATCAGCTGCAGACCCAGTCTAGGAGATATGTCCTTCGATAAATTCACTGAGTGATGAATATGGACATTTGCCAGGCCACGCTCAGTGTTTCTTCCAAATGATCTTTATCATAGAGGAGCACTGATTCATTGGTTGAGGGTAGGGAGAGGGGGAAATCAGCAGGAGGCCTTCTAGCCCATGTTTTACCTCCATGTATGAGACCTCATCAGCTCCCGAGTCAATGACGAGGATGCCCAGGAACCAGGTCTTGTCTGTTTCCCACTCTACCACAACTTACTTTTCGTGAGACAGGACACACTTAGCGATGGTGATAATGGTGTCTGAAACATTAGTTATAAGGTATTGCTCAGTGAGTATAATTTTGTCAAAACAAAATATTATGTAAATTAGAGATATAAAGTAGATATTTAAAATGGGACAAAATTATAACTGAATGCCTTGATACACCTTCTATCCTCTGCCCAAGGTAGTGAATGTTGAAGTGCTATAACGTGTGGCCCAGAGCCTCCAACAGGACAATCATTGCTGAAACATAGACAGGAGTAGTGCATTGGGACTACATCGATGTCCCAACCCAAAGACACAGATTGACTCAAGAAGTTCAAACTTGCTGTAGCCAAATGTCTGGCATGTGGAATTCTTTGAAACAATTTACTGTTGGATTAGAGTTTGAGATTTTGGACGGTTCTAGTGTATTTGTGCATAAATAGTTATCCAGGAAAAGTTAGACAAACTAGAAGTTGCCCTAACCCGTGGTTAACTATGAACATGATGTGGAGGTGCCAGTGTTGGACTGGGGTGGACAAAGTTAAAAATCACACAACACCAGGCTATAGTCCAACAGATTTATTTGGAAGTACAAGCTTTCGTCAGGGAGCTGTAATGTCATTATTGCCAAGATTTAATGCCATTAATAATCCCCTGAGTGTAATTAGTTTCCCTTACTTATTTTAAGGTTCAATATTATTGAATGATTTCTGGAGATTCAATGTGGGTATATGAAGTAAGGTAGTGAGTTAGGTGTTAATGGATTAGGGTAACTGTTGGATAAGATGACAAGTGGGTAATGCAAGAGGCAGGGTGATAATGGTGTGGCACCAGAGTGCCAGATGGGCAGCGCGGCACATAAGTGGATGAGGGCTTGAAGTAGGTCATGGAAATTAAGTTTGGTCAAGGGACCATAGAGGCCTGGCAGAGTGAGTTGGACAGGGAGGGTGCCAAAAATGATTGCAGAGGGGTGGGTAAATATAGAGAATGAGCTAGGTATAGGGTGGGAGTAAAGTAATTGTGGGATTAAGAGGGTATCAGCAAGGACTCAGGCAGCAGGGTGAGGAGGAGCAGGAATGTGAGGAGGATGTTGAGGGGGTCAAGGGGATTCAGGTCAAAGGCATTTTGGGTGTCTGTGGGAGTTGTGGATGCAGGAAGTCAAAGAGTTAATATAACAGTTCCACAAGAGTCAGAGTTGGTCTTAACTCCTCTACCTTTTCCTGGGTAACTATTCAGGTAAGTCAATCTGAACAAAATAGAGTCTCCGATTTTAATTCAGTTCTGGGGACCTTTGCAAAGAATTCCAAACACTTTTGTGGCCCAACCAAAGGTTCAAACTCCAGGTCAATTTCCACATAGTCAGCAGCAATAAATCTCTGCTTGGTTCCAACATTCAACACCAGTCTATACTTTAGCAATGAGTATCTTCCCATTGAGAGATCAAGGAAAGTAGAGAACCATAAATCAAAGATGAAATAAAAAATAATTTAACATATAAAATGTATTCATTCTCACCACTGTATTTGGGAATTTTTGTACCAGTCACTTAAAGCCTTTTCACTGTCAGTAAAGAACATCTGTCATTTTGGCTCTTCCCCAATCTTGAAATGAAGCAGCCTTTAGATGTCAGTAATCAAATGAATGTATAAAGAAGAATAAATTTGCACATTTCATAACTCAGGAGGACTCTTGCTGCTTTACAGCTGTTGAAGTATTTATAAAATATAGTCACTGTTAGAATGTAGTTAAATATGTGAGCCAATTTGTACTCAGCATGGCCCCACAATCAGCAACGAGGAATACAACCAGTTAATCTGTTGTTGCTTATGCTAGAGGAGAGATAGAGGGAGGTCAGGATATTAGGAAAACTTTCCTGTTTTTATTTGTTTAGTAACATGGAATTGTTAACATCTATCTGAAACAATGAACAGGACCTGCATTTACTATTTCATTCCAAAAGATGGTACCTCCAAGAATGTTGGACTCCCTCACTAAAAAGTCACCCTAGATTAGATCTTTAGAGTGAGGCAATAAGCCATAACTTTTGCACTGAGAAGGGACAGCATACCTGCTGAGCCATTAACAGAAAATTGTATTGCTCTCAGTTAAGGTTTAGAAATTGGATCTGTTGGTTCTCGATTACTATTGCAAGTAATGGTTTTAAACTAGCACCTAGAACATCACACCTGTGAGAGATGATTGCAAGTTGTTTATATTTCAGATTGAAATATAAATAGTTCAAGCTTCATTCGAAGAAAACCATATCATCCCTTTGCCTATTCAATATCTTTTAGATAGATTTCTTAGTTGGCATTTCAATTTAGTCAAACAGATTACTTTGGAATTAAGGTGCATTTTATTAAAAATGTTTGTGTCAATATTCTGTTTGCATTCTTACCAGAAACAATGTTGCAGATGATGGTTATTATGCTTAATTGGTATGAGTTTGGTGAAATATAAATGCATTTATAATGTACAGGCTTGCTGTGGTCACGTGACCTCTACCTTGGCTATAAGTGCCTTTATGTGTATTCTGGGGCAACCATTAAACACATCACTGATGAACCTGAATAGCTGTGGATTTGCAGAGCTGAAAGTGAACCAGCCACAAAGAGGGAGCAAGTAAAAAAGCACAGCAGTTTGTAACTTCAAACTATATGGAGAGTCAAAAAGGCTCCCTACTATTACAAAGATGAGAGGAAATATGAGACAGCTTTGGAATATTTTCCACTCTTGATGGCGAAATTATGAAATAGCAACAGAATTAATAAAAAGTAAGAAGAGCAACCTAAGAATAGTAACCTTAAATCCACATTCCCGCCTAACTCCCATAACCTTTCAACCCCTTGCTTAACAAGAAGCTATCGACTGTACATCAAAATATTTAAGGACTCTGCTTCTACCACCTTTTCAGAAAGAGAGTTCCAAAGTCCCATAAGTCTCAGAGAGACAAAAAAAACACCTAATCTGTTTCAAATACGTGGTCCCTCGTTCAACATTCTTCCATAGAGGAACCGTCCTCCCCACATCTACCTGTAAAGAAATCTTAGGAGTGTATACGTTTGAATCAATTAAGAAATGTAAAGTCCCAGACAGACCATAGATGAAGCTTAGAGTTGACCTTAATGAAACATAAGATATGGAGGGGAATTCAGAGTGTAGTATTGGAGAGATCGCTTTCCTTGTGAGAGTCCAGGATCAGACTGCATTATCTCATTGTAAAGGGTTATGAATTTAGAACAGAGATAGCAGCACAGTGGTTAGCACTGCTGCCTCACAGTGCCAGGGACCTGGGGTCGATTCCAGCCTCGATGACTGTGTGGAGTTTGCACATTCTCCCCGTGTCTACATGGGTTTCCTCTGGGTGCTCCGGTTTCCTCCGGTGCTCCAGTTTCCTCCCACATTCCAAAAGATGTGCAGGTTAGGTGAATTGGCCATGCTAAATTGCCCATGATGTTAGGTGCATTAGTCAGGGGGAAATGGGTCTGGGTGGGTTACTCTTCAGAAGGTCGGTGTAGACTTGTTGGGCAGAAGAGCCTGTTTCCATACTGTGGGGAATCTAATCTAATCTAATCTAATCTTTAAAAAAGTAACAATTTCTTCTGTCAGCAGACAGTGAATCTGTAAAATTCTTTACTACAGAGCACTGTAGCAGCTGGGTCGTTAATATATTCAAGGCTGAGATAGATCTCATTGAATGGTAGAATACAGTCAATTGACTGAATTGTCTACTTCTGCTCTTACACTTAATGTCTTCAGTCTCGCGGGAACTAAGTATCTTGGTCCTATTGACTAGTATTCTGACTACTGGGAATTACATCTACTGAAGTCAATGACTAGAGGTGAGATTAAAGAATGCTTGAAAACAGACTTCAGTTGTTACAGCCTTTAATATATGTTGCTAAGTACCAAAAATCCCTCAATTCATGAGTGAATAATTCAGCCACTTCATAAAAGATTAGGAAATTCAATACCACCCCAAGTTAAATTGAAAGGTTGAGGTGGCAGTAAAATCAGCAACAAAACAATAAAGAAAGAGTAAATCCAGCATAGACCAGTATAAGGTACAGCCTGAGTGGAGAAATACACTGAGTAAAGGTATGCAAAGTAGTCCAATACAACGATTCATGTCATGATGTATCCAAACTATTCTTTTAATAACAAAATTAAAACTTCTGAAGACAGAAATGAGAACAGGTGTGAGTGCCAAGAACAAGGCAAAACGACAGAGAGCCAAATTTCACCTTGAGAAGACTATCCAGTCTTTGCCAGAGCTGAGAACTGGAGAACCTGACAGAATGCAAATGTTATTAAGAAGAGATGGATCTGGGTGAGGGCTGGGGAGGGGGAGAGGCATGGGAGCAGCCCTTGCCCACCCAGATCCTAGAAAGATCCATCTCAGGGTGGCTGGAAAAGGCTGGATTGTGATGCTGTGGTGGGTGAGCACAGTACCTGAGGAGAACTACTCTGTAGGTTCAACTGGGGATGGGAAACTCCACTCCATCAACCCAACCGCGCTTGTGCCCTCCCTCTTCCCCAGCCTGTCAACATCATCGGTGATTCTGGAGGTCAGTCACAGGCAGTTTACACCACCAGCTGTGATTGTGCATGTGTTGGGGCTAGTTTGACATTATGGATAATCATTTCAATCCACAGTATTCACTGTACACACTCATTGAAATGAAACCAGGAATGTTTATTGTGTGTTTTTTATTGTGAATAATGTCCCTAGAATCATACAGCAAAGAAATAGACCCTTCAGTTCAATTCATCCATGCCAACCAGGCATCCTAATCTGTCCTCGTCCCATTGCCAGCATTTAGCCCATATCTCTCTCAACTCTTCCTATTTGTTAACCCATGTAGATGTCTTTTTAGGTTGTAATTGTACAAACCTCCACCACTTCCTCTGGCAGCTTGTTCCATACATGCACCACCCTCTACATGAAGAAGTTACCACATACATCTTTTTAAAATTCCCCTCTCACCTTAAACCTATGCCCTTCCATTTTGGACTCTCCCACTCTAGGAAGAAAACCTTGGCTATTCACTCCATCCATGCCCCCTCATGGTTTTATAAACCTCTTTAAGGCCACCCCTCAGCCTCTGACGCTCCAGGGAAAACAGCTCCAGCCTATTCAACCTCTCCCTATAGCTTAAACCTTCCAGTCCTAGCAACATCCTTGTAAATCTTTTCTGCACCCTCTCAAATTTAACACCAAGCTTCCTATAAAAGGGCAAGCAGAATTGTACACAGGATTCTAAAAGTGGCCTTACCAATGTCCTGTACAGCCGCAACATGACATCCAATCATATACTGAATTTTCTGACCAGTGAAAGCGAGCGTGCTAAACACCTTCTTCACCACCCTGTCTACTTGTGACTGTACCCCTAGATCTCTTTTTCTGGCAACACTCTCTAGGGCCCTACCATGAACTAAATAAGTCCTAGCCTGATTTGCCTTACCAAAATGCAACACCTCACATTTACTAAATTCCATCTGATCAAGGTCCCATTGTACTCTGAGATAATCTCCTTCACTGTTTACTACATCACCTATTTTGGTGTCATCTGCAAACTTAACCATGGTTCCTACATTCACATCCAAATCATTTAGATATATGATGAAAAGCAATGCAACCACCACCAATCCTTGCAGCACACTGCTGGTAACAGGCTTTCAGTTCAAGAAACAACCAAAAAGCAACCTTCCACTACTACCATGTGTCTCTCAAGCCAATTTTGTATCAATTTGGTTAGCTCCCATGTGATCTAACCTTACTAACTTTGTTGAACACTCTGCTGAGTCCATACAGACAATGGCTACCGTGCTGCGTTCATCTATTTTCATGGTCACCTCTTCAAAAAACTCAATCAAGTTAGTGAGACACAATTTCCCATGAACAAAGACATGTTGACTCTCTCTAATCAGTCCTTGCCTTTCCAAATGCAAGTAAATGCTGCCCCTCAGAATCTACTCTAATGACTTACCCCACCACACAAGGCTCATTAGTCTATAGTTCACTGGCTTTTCCTTACAGCCTTTCTTAAATAGTGGCAACCACATTAGACAACCTCCAGTCTACTAGCACTTCACCTGCGGCTGTCGATGACACACAATATCTCAGCAAGGGGTCCAGCAATAATTTTCCTAGCTTCCCATAAAGTTCTGGAAAATACTTGATCAGGTCCCAAGGGTTTATCCACCTTTATGTATTTTAAGACATCCAGCACCTCCTTCTCTGCTATATGAACTCTTTTCAAGACATCACCATTTATTTCCCTAAGTTCCCTAGCTTCCATGTCCTTCTCCAGAATAAACACTCACACAAAATATTTGTTTAATATCCCACCCAACTTCTGTGGTTCCACATAAGGACAGCCTGCATTGAGCTTTTCTCTGTCCCTGGTTACTTCTTTGCCTTTATTGTACTTATAGAATCTCTTTGGATTCTTCTTAACTCGATTTGCCAATGCTATCTCACGTCCCCTTTACGTCCTCTTACTGCCCTTATGCACCTCTAGGGATTCACTCAATCCCAGCTGTGTATATATACCTCCTTATATCTCTTTATATATGCCTACTCCTTTTTCTTGACCAGACCCTCAATTTCTCCAGTCATCCAGCATTCCTTACATCTACCAGCCTTGCCCTTCACACTAACAGTAGCATATTGCCCCTGAACTCTCGTTATCTCATTTTTATCTCTCCCACTTCTCACTATACCTTTACCTGCGAATAGCCTCTCACAATCAACTTTTGAAAGTTTCTGTCTATTTACCATCAAAATTGGCCTTACTCCAATTTAGAACTTTAACTTTTTCATCAGTTCTGTCCTTTTCTATAACTATTTTAAAACCAATGGAATTATGATCACTTGCCCTAAAGTGACACTTCAGTCATTTGCTCTGCCTTATTTCCCAACAGAAGGTCAAGTATTGCTCCTTCTCTAGTTTACATATTGAATGTACCGACCCTGGTGCTGTGTGCCATCAGGGCTAACCATTGTGCCACTATGCTGCCAGTAGGTGAGTTTACACAAAACATTTTAATGAAGGCACAAAGGAGAAGTTAGTAATTCTACACATGGAGGAAAGAAATTTGGATTTTAGAGCCACTGTGAAGTTGATAGTGAAATGTCAGATTCAATTCAAATACTTAACCCATTATTAAACTGATAAATAATCTATTATTAAATGTATTGTACAGAAGGGAAAAACATGTTTTAATTTCACTTGAGGTTCGTTAATATTGTACACTGTTTCTTTAGCTCTACCTTCACTTCTAATTTTAAGAGTTTGGTTTTAATCTTTAGTTCATTCAATCATGTCATTGTAAAACCTTAAAATATGTCCCTTGCTTACAGTCTCCTCTGCAGTGAAATCAAATTTAATTATCTGAGTTTTTTCTTCAAATGTGAGAAGCCCAGGTCTCAAATTTCTTTGCAACATTTGGCTGAGATCCGAATTAAATGAATAGATTCATTTTTAAAATTGAAGATGCCCAAAGTTTTGCAAATTGACAAATCTTGGCTAACAGCACTGGTGTTTTCCGAACTGCTGGCATGCTGTAGTAATTACCAACTTTACCAGTATGTAATAGTGGGTAAGGGTTTTGAGGTCACCTATTCTTCTTTGCTTTGCCTTGTGCCCATCTAGTGACTGGTGACAGAGGATACATCATGTAGAGTATCTACAAAAGAGGCACTGTACTTAGACAACAAGAAGGTTTACTGCATGACAGCAATAAGTCAAATATATTTAGTCAGTCATAATAACTATGACCTTAAAGTACTGATCCACATACATCTGAAAACTTCCTGTCTCCAATGAAATACTGAGACACATCAGTGGAATGGGTAGAACGAATGTAACATGAACATTAACCCCTTTGGAACCAATACTTTGTGGTCGCCCTGCTATATGAAGGATATTATTAAATTGGAGAGGGTGCAGAAAATATTTACAAGGATCTACAATTTACTAGTCCTGGAGGATTTAAGCTATAGGGAGAATAGGCTGGGACTTTTTTCCAATGGAGCTTGGAGGTTGAGGAATGACCTTATAGAAGTTTATAAAATTATAATTTTAAGATGAGCGGAGAACGATTTAAAAGGGACCTGAAGGGCAGCTTTTTCATACAGAGGGTGGTTTGTATATGGAATGAACTGCCAGAGAAAGTTGTAGATGCAGGTACAGTTACAACATTTAGAAGATATTTGGTCGGTTACATGAAAAGGAAACGTTAAGAAGATTATGGATCCAGTGCAGGCAAATGGGACTAGTTGGTTTAGGAAATTTGGATGGCACGGATGGAAGGTCTGTTTCCGTGCTATCTGACTCAATGACTCTATGCTGTAAAGAGAGAAAATAATTGATTTTAATCAAATACTTTAGGGATATGTTCCAATAGCTGGTCATCATTATTTGGGAACAGCGTTATGCTTAAAAATTATATCCAAATCCTTTGTCAATATTTAATACTGAACATTCTAGTTCTCCTGAATTGGATGTATCTAATCTTCTTCAATGGGGTATATCCCCTCCTATTAATTTACTCATGTACTTAACTGGTGTAGGTAATTTTGATCACCTTCAATTGCCTTTCCAACAGTCAAAACATTACTCTTCTTCACATCTTTTGTAAAGTTTACCAAATTATTAACAGGCGGTTCCCCTTTATTGTTCTAATGTAGTCTGAATAAATAGGGATTTAAGTTAAAACCTTGCAAAGTTTCAGTAGCTCCTGCATCAACAGAACGATGAATCAAACTTTGCTTCCTATTGCCAGGGCAGGTTTCATTCCAGATAGATAAACTGTAGTTAATTCAATTGTATCTTAATCTTCTTGAAAAGCCTTGAGGCCTGAACTTTATCACAACCCAGTGAGAATCCAACCATTTTGTATCCATTGAATAGCCTCCATCGCTGCATCTTTTAATTACTTTCAGAAAAATCCAACAGTTTATGTTCTTCATCTGAATACAGACATAGCTTGCAACAATAAACTGATCACTTTTTGACCAACATGAAGGTCAACTAGAGGAGTAACAACACATCTAAATTAAAATTGATTCCTTCTAAATTTACTGTAATCTATCAGAAGTGACAACTAGCAGACTATATGTGATAGCTTCTTTGGCTACAAAATTACAAAACCTTATGGCTGGAGACGTGAGTTTATATCAAACTGAGCTTAAGCCGTATAATCACAACTCCTCCAAGCAAATATTCTGCAACCAAGCCTACCATTGTTATCTTGCTGATTACCTCATAAATATAGGATAAAACTGAATTTTGTATTTAACTTAATTGGTAAAAAGAGAGAATATTAGTGAAGATAATGGATTGTCCCACAAAAGCAAGAATGTTTAGATAGAAATATATGTGTCTATGTATGGAAATAACAAATATGCATATTCATGAATTTTGTTGATTTTCTGGGTGATGACAGGAATTTGGGGAATATTGTAGTTTCCCGCATAAAGTAGGCAGCTAGTTACACTGCTTTCAGGGATATTCTAAACTTGGAAAAGCCAAAGTATGAACTGACACATGTGACATATTTATCAGTTTTATTAACATATTGAAAGAGAATCTTGCATGTAATTAGGGTGCAATGAAATCAATTATAAATCAAATAAATGAGAAATGAACTGAGATCCGAGTCTTTAATATCAAAAATAATAAACTCATCTTAGATTGGATCAATTAAAACTCACTGGTCAATAAAATGTGTGTCATAGTTCCGTGTTGTGTGATTGAAACAAAATGGAAGTTTTAAAGTATTGTTTGATCTGTTTACAGCATGTGATGTGTTGTCTAAGACTCATTTATGCAAGAGTCAGTAATATAGATGAAACATAGTTTCCATTTTGTGCTCCTTGTTTACATTATATTAAACGATTCCCTTCTTCTGCACTTTAAAGCAAAGGCTGTCAAGTTAAAGGAACGATTTTGGCGAGGTTCTCACTTCATTCTTTTTCCCATTTCTCTAAGTTGAAGATCAGCCAGACTTACTCTAGGGGTCCATCATGCTGATTTGCATGATGAATGAATAAATAGCTTTTTAATTGCTGTTAAATTATTCCAGCTAAACTGTGATTTCATGCAAATTTTAAGCTGTAATGACATGCAGTGAATCATTTTCCAAGATTTAGAATCTGGAACAATGCAATTCGATTAATTCTAATTTTGTGACAGTAGAAAATTACGTGCACTAGTAGGCTTTTATGCTTATCTCCTGATTGCTTTGTTATATTTGGCTCATATAGTGGAGATGGATTGTTTGATGCAGGAGAAGAAGTTGACAAATCTAAATTCTTCAGGGACAGAAATGATGCTCAATGTTGAAATGGTGGGATCACATTTCTAAATAAAGAGTTTAAAGAACTGACACACTTCAAATTAACTTGAAGATCTTGGGAGTAACATCATCACCCATAGTTCATATTAACAGAGAACAACAGAACAACTGAGATACAAGATCATGATTTTCAGATAGTTAAAGGGTTTACTGAACCAGTGGAAATTAAATAACATCAAACATTCGTTGAACCCATCTTAATCCAATTATTAGATCACTTATTTCTTATGCCAATTAAGGCAAGATTATTTCAGTACTTTGGTTTTTGGGTTTATTTAAAAGCGAGAGTGAGCTAAACGCCTATGCAGAGCTAAGGTGTTCTTTGGCCTGAAACTGGAATGCTCCACTGTGGGTTCAACATTTTCAATTCAAAAGAGAAGGAAAACAAATTTATTAACAGAAAAAAGACAATCTTTTCTCATTTTCAACATAGCCATTCTAATTAATAAATATCAAAAAATACAATGGCATTAATCTATTGGTTCTATGTAACAGGCTGGATATTATTTGCACCATCAATATTTCACAAGGAAAATTGTTTAATCATGGAGCACATTCAATTTAAGTCATGTAATGTAATTCTTTCTTCCCACACAAATTCCTGAAGCAAACCTAAACTGAGTCATTAGGCTATTATCATGTCACTTCGATTTATGTAGTAGGTTGGCCATCAATCACATTGAATGGTGGAGTAGACTCAAAATGCCAAACAGCCCAATCTGCTCTTATTTCCACTTTCTATATTAGTCTTTGTTTTGGTAACAGAAACTATGAAAGACCAGTTCCTTTAATTTTTCTTTTATTCCTTCAAAATGTACAAGCTAAAGTTCCTCATATGTCCTGTTGGTTTTCCAATGAAACTGTAGATGCAAAGCCCCTGTAGGTGTCTGCTAGTTCTGGAGGTTTCCTTTTTTTTTCTGTAGAAGCGGAATCTGCTCGTTATTCATTCCAGACCAAACCCTAATGACAGTTTAAGGCCTATAAAGGAATGACCGAAGATTAAATTGAAATAAATTCACCACTTAAAGTTTAAGGAAGATCAAATAATTGGAATCACTGATAAATTTAAGTGACTTTTTAAAACAGAAGGATTTAGTAATTGCATGCACCAGGGACCTTGGTTTCATGCCCTAGCAAAGTCCTGGCACTAAAGTGATGGGCTGAATGACATTCTTCTGTGACAGAAATTCCATGTTCTGTTATGAGATGCAGGTTCATTAAATTACGTATGATGGTAACCGAATGCTGTGAAAACGGGGAGGGAGGGTTTGCCATCCCCAAACTGTGCGGCACAGTGAGGGAATTGTCAGAAAGAAAGTATAGCTGTGCATTCTGAAGGAACCTTGATCTGAATTGCCTGTCAGAAATGTGGAGCTCTTACATTATGTAAAAAAATAGAATGGAATAGCAGACTGTGTCTGTGATTATCAAGCCTTGGAAATTCCAGCATATTACGTTTTGTGTTAGTGACGTATGGTGCTGCGGCGAATATTGGCTAATTTTAATTAACCGTTGAGTGGGAAAATGACAGAAAAGCTATTTGTCTTTTTATTGTCAGGAAGTATACATGCAATGTTGCTTTACCATGTGCATGTTAAAATATTTTCTAAAACATCTTAATTAATTGTGTGATTCTGTAGCATATGGTGAAAACAGTGTTCAGTTGAAGAGCTGATGCAGGCATGATGGGACTGAATGGCCTGCTTTGTAACAATTCTGAGATTCTGTCATCTTGTTTTGGTGTCGATGACATGGAAAGTCAGCTAGAGCTTTGCACTGCCTTTTCTTGTCATGACCCACAGAACCACATACCAAACAGGCATTGGCTAGGTCAGCAGCAGGCCATCACTCAGAATCAAAACCCCATGGACAGAATTCCCATCCAACAAAAGCTGCTGACCAATCCTTCATTCAGCAGTGTCACGGAGGCAGCCATGGCTGCTGCCAGGAAAGTACCTCTGGATGTATAGGATCATGGTGGATCCAGAACTAAGGAAAACAGGGGAGGTGGAATCTCACTTTGGGGGTTGTGAGGAAAGGAAGGCATGTTGGATCAGGAGCAGGAAAAATGGGCTGGCCCTCAGTGGTCAATCAAAAATTTTTGCTATCGATGGAATAATCCACCTTCCTAGCTGATAATGTGCCCTCACCAAGTGACCTATCAGACACCCACATGGCCATAAACCCAGTTCATATTAGATTACTCCAAACAATGATGGGATGAAGTCCCTAAGATATCCTAAATGACCATTTAAGAATGTCAATTGGAGTATCAACCATGGGTCTTCACATCAGGGCACAATTTCTTTTTCCTGAGGGATCTGCTCGGAGTTTTCTCAGAGGCTACTTTATTCATTTTGGTGGCTACCTTTGGTTTCCAGGGACTTTTTATTCATTCTCACTGACTCATCTATTAAGTATCACAATCATAAAGTAACTAATACCTTTGGTGTTGTATTGATGCATAGGTTATTTGGACACAAACAGGAGCAGATTCATGGAGAATTCATCAATATTTTCAATAATTAGCAACTCTCCATTCAACCTAAAGTGACAACACATGAGGAAAGCATTCATTTTCTACAGACCCCTGCACTTAACTTGGCACAAGATAACAGGCAGAAATTAACAACAAATATTCTTTCTTTCCCAAAATAACTGGAACATTTAAACACACAAGGCTTCATCTTAAACACACACCTCCCAGAGACTGAATAATCAAAGATAATGCCAGTCCATTGCTTATACACAAAGCAAATCTTTGATTTAATTTTAGCAACTGACTAAAATTTATTATCATAGCATCCACTCTATTTGTTCCAGATGTACCTCACTGACACTTCAATCTAACAGATCCCCTAGTGAGCCTATCTGCAGCAAGAATGGGAGAGAACCAGCTTGATGAGCAGGACATCAATGTTTCTGTCCATTCTACTTACACCAGTGAATTTCTCCAATTTGTTGTGCTCATGGTTCAACTTTCTTTGGTACTCTGGTAGATTTCAAAGATGCACCTGCCTGTCCACTACACTCCTGTGTATTTTGGTGCTGTGCTTATTCTGGTAGCAGTGAGAAGGTGGTAGGATTGGTTTTCCACCATTTCACCTGACTCAATGCTTCACCTGCCCGCAGGCTACCACCCGAGAGAAGATTCTGCCCATAGACTTTTGAGATAATTTATGAGGAGGAGAATTTGAGGACAACACTAGGCAAACAATGGCTCTTTTGACTCGTAGTGGTTTATTCCAGTTGACAATGATGTGAATGAAAGCAAACCCATGGATATAATGCCCCAAAAAATGCATATCACAATCTCAATTTTGTATCTGGTGTTTGAAAGTTCGAACTCAAAATTGTTCACAATCTGACGATAATTATTATTACATTTATATGCTTAAATAAATCACACCTTAGAAGAGAAGGACATTTTCCTGTGTATTAAAACAAAATTTTGTCATCCCACAGGATTACATCTCTTATTTTGGTGAACACAGTACATGTTTAAAGACATAAAATACATAAATTACATGTACTTAATTAAAGTGTAAATTCATCCTAATCTACACAGTATTGCATCTAGTTTCTGACCTGAATTCCAGGTTATGCTTCTTTTCTATCTGTGATACAGCTAAACCACTTTAACTACTTTGATACCATGGTTATATGGAGCTTAAAGTCAGGTTTGTGCCATAGGGGTTAATAACTGTTAGAGTTCGAGCCAGAGCTCATCAGTAATAATGTCAGAAAAGATGAAATTTGGATCTGAAGGTAAAGGGTTCCAATGGTATCTTTCTGCACTCTCTCTGTAAACAGTTACTAAATGTTCATGAGCATGCACGAGTATGGTTTCCAGTCCCCATCTGTCAAAAGCAACCAGAACCCAGTCATGATATTTACACATGAAGGTAATCATTAGTGAGGAACCTAGCCAGTGCTGATGAAGAAGGAAAAATGGAAAGTTGATGAGTTGTCAGAGCAGACTCAGTAGCAATAATCAGAGCAACTAATCAATACTAGATTTCCTCGACAGTCAATTACAGGCAAATAGAGTGATGAGAAAAGCCTTATCAGTGGAGTAGTACTGGAGTAGTAATGCAGAACTTCAGATGAATGCTTCTAGGGCCATGGGTCCAAACCCCACTATGGCAGATGGTGGTATTTGAATTCAATATAATCTGGAATAAAAATCTAACAAATAATGGAAACCATGTAACCATTGCTGGTTGTGGTAAAACCCCTTCTGGGTTCACTTGTGTTCTTTAGGGAAAGAAATCTGCAGTCCCTAACAAGTCAGGCCAGTCTGAGACTGGACCCACAACAATATAATTGACACTAACTATCCTCTGGATGATTATGGCTTGGTAATAAATACTAAATAAAAACTAAAAACAGTGAAGCCATATTCCATAAATGACAATGTGAAAAAAAAATCCTTTCCAACATGCTAAGCAAGGTAGATAGCCTCAAACAAGCCATATACTGAATCAAGCAGCATTGACACTTCATTCGATAACGGACCACATCTAGACTTGCTCAGTCAGGGTGTGATCAAGTCAGGGTGCTGCTTTATGGTACTGGCAACAGTGATGCCCCTAACCCCGTAACCCCACTGTCTAATTAGACAAATATCGTGGTTACACAGGGAGAGATGTATCTACCTTCATGCACCGATGATGACTCATTTGTTAGCATAACGGCATTTAACTCTTATCGTATACCTTTCATTAAGTCTTTCATTCCATCTCTTTAAATCGTTATCATTTCCAAGTAACAGGTCCCTAAATATTTAACTACTAACATTTTTTTTAAACTCCACATCCTCATCTCCTTGTTCACCCCAAGAAAATCTCTCCTGGACTCTGTTCTCAGCTCATCCGAAGGAAGAAGGGACATCGGTAGCTGATGTTCAATTGGTAGGAAGGCGGAACCTTAAGCAGGCTGGGAGTGAAAGTGGGCATGACTGCTAGAGCCTGGGTGAACCAGAATGCTGACCTAAAAGTAAGTACAGAGAAGAGGGGACAATGAAAGGTGGACTCAGGAGGAAAACTGTTAGCACCTGGAAGAGAAAGTGACAAAGGAAGGGTTTTGCCTGAAACATCGATTTTCCTGCTCCTCGGATGCTGTCTGACCTGCTGTGCTTTTCCAACACCACTTTAATCTAGGACTCAGGGTGAATAAGCTTCCACATATCGCTGATGAGAAACAACATGCAGACTGTCCATTACAACATGTGCCTCACTGTTCATCTTAACAATCACTGAAATACCTCCTGCACATCTCAGTCAGATATTAGAGGGTTGAAGACACTGGCCTTGCTATCCAATTTAAAATGTGTCTCTTTGACAATATCAAAAACATCTAAGTCAGTTTTGAGTTCTATTACTTTGCCCAAAATAAAAATCATCACAGTCTTGGCTAGGAAGAATTTACTATGATTTGTTTCTACCATTTTGTCTCGCAGTGGGGCTTCTGCAACTCCTGCAGGTAATTCTAAAATGATGCTTTTTGTGCAGATTTGGTACACTGCGTTAAATGCCGGAAGTTTTCCAGCTGATCACATCATGAACAAACAGCAATGGTTGTGACAGTGCCCTCCTTGCATTGCTTGATTTACACATTGCCTTGCTGGCTTGTGGAAAATAAACTGACAGGCTCATTTGTGGGTTCCCAGGCAAATTCTCTGTCACCCTGTAAAAGGAACGTCCAGTCTGCTGGGATATCTAAACATCTGTAGATGACATACAGTCCTCTCAAGGTTGTGCAAGCGGGCATCAGAGCTGCCCCGCATTTGCCACGGGACTATCGGTAAAACTATAGGAATTCATTTTGTGTTTTAAAAACGGCAGCCGCAGCTTAAACCCACAGAACTCAGCAGCTGCCGGTCCGCCCACGTGACCGGGAGATAGGAGCCAGAGGACAGATCAAATCCACACTAGGCCAGACACTAACCATGACTCACAGACCGAAACTCCGGAGCTAATTAATATGGAAACCCATCTCCTAATCAAATCAAGAGACTGACTGAAACACACCCATATTCATCAATACAGAACCATCCTGACACAAAGGACAGGCATCCACCAGACAAGAATGAACAGACTAATACACACCAGCACCCCAAGGGAACAAAGGGGGGTGCTAGCCCCCAGCCCTCACAGAGAGAGACAAGCAGATAGTACCCAGACCCGTTTACATAATCCAATTAGCACCCTATTGTGTGTACACTGCAACTCTCCTGGGACGGCAGGAGAGTTGCAGTGGGAACCCGTCCACCACCGCCCCCAGTTCGCCCAGAAGGTCGATACCCATTATCGTCCCCTCCGAGTTTGGCCAAACCCAGAAATGCACGGGGAATAAAATGTTGTCTACCTCTAGGAGGACGGCCTCGCTTTGGCGTGCAATAACCGAGCTTCCCCCAACCCCTTTAATGGAAATGGAGTGGTGGGTTGAGGGAAGGTCGAGTCGGTGTGGGAGACCGACGCCCCCGTATCAATCAAACTCTTGCATCGGCGGCCCCCCAGCGATGCGGAAACCCAGATACGGGGGTCGGCTCCCAGGACGGGGGCTGACGCTACTCAGTCTTTGCGTCGGGCGAGCAGCTGTAAAAGCTCGAGTAGCTGGTCCCGACTGAGTTGATCCCAGCCGGGGCCGGTGGGTTTCGGGCTTGGGCTGCGGGGTTTGTGGGGGCTGTTGACCCCTTGTCTGGGGCGATCCTGGTCGTGGGGGCGCGAGGAGTGCGGCTGTGAAGGTGGCTGGTACCCCTTCGGACCCAGACCCCAGGGGCTTCGGAAAGAGAGCGGGCATTGGGCTTTGCGGTGCCCTGTCCATTTGCAGCAGAAGTAACCGTCCGGTTCGTCCATCAAAACTGCCGGGCGCCGCTCGGTTGTCAAGGGACATGGCCCAGTTCTCAAGTTCCGCAAAGGTGACATAGGGCACCAGGCCCGTTCGTAGGACTGCCTGGTGTGCGGGGCTCAGGCCGTCTTTGTATAATTGGACGAATGCGGGGTTCTGCCTATCAGCGTCGGGAACCCTGCTGTGTGCTCGGAACGCCTCAAACTTGCAGACCCCATATTCAAGGGCGCCCTCCCCAGGTTTCTGAGTGATACCCACAATGGCGTTCCAGTCGACCGGTGCATGGCTGAGCGCCTCGCTGACATCAGCCTTGAAGTCGGCGAGGGCAACCTCCTGTTTGCGACGGCTGTCGCTGAGGTCAGTGCACCAGGACCCATTCTAGTGCGCGGGCTGGAGCCTGGACCACAGTTTCTCTGGGAGTTTGGTCTGGACCAGGCCGGCCACGTCCCTATTGTGAAGGTTGTGGCAGATCTGCATCTCCCTAACCTCTGCCAAAATTCAGCGTTATTGTGCCGAGGCTTAAGGGCGGGGAGCCTATCCAGAAGTTTCATGATGTCGCCCGGGGTCAGGGAGACGTAGGTCATCTTAAGGCGGGGGTTATGGGCAAGGGTCGTGGCCCGTCCCCTCTCCCCTCCCCCGGGGGTATATTCAACATAGTCCGTGCGCGATTCCCGGGGGTCCGGATTGTCCGTGAGCCCCCCTCAGTCCCAGGTGGGGTACGGCGGGGCGCTGGACGCATTGGATAAGGTCGGTAAAACCATACGGACAGCAAGTGCCTGGGCTTCTATGTGCTCTGTGGCCTGCTTTTTCTTGTCTTGGACATAAAGCTGAACCTTGCCAGCAAGCCTAACGTGTGCCTGTAGCACCAGGACGCAAGCTTTCTCGTACCTATCTTTCTTCTGGCGGGCCCACCACACGCGCTGTACATCCAGTGGATCAGCGGGTCGCCAGTCTGAGCGAAGCATAGCCTTAATAACTTTTTTATTCTCGTCGGCTATAAAACGGGTAAGGGAACCCTCCGGCCCCCAATCTAGGTCTTCAACCGCGCTTCCACCCATGGAAGGGGCGCAGCGGGTGTAACTTGACAGAAGCTAAACTAAAGTAAAGCTAGCAGGCGTACTAAGGGATGTCGCTGGCACTAGCTTATTAATCTCCCAGTCGGGGAGCCCACTCCCTGTAAGTTGAACCCTAGCCCCGCTGGTCAACCTGGGCAGGGGTGGGGATAGTTACAGACGGGGCGCGTGTCGATTCCTGAGCGCGCGACCCCGGGTTTCCGTGAGTCTCTCTCTCACCGCCTGATGTTCAGCGGCCGTGTGTACCCCACAAACACTGGGCGTGAACTAGGGGCCCGAGTGCAAGGGGGGGTGGCATGAACTCAGACCTAACCGCGCCTGATCCTGCAGAGACCAACACCTCCAGACTGCGAAGTCAATGGGCAGAGTGCGTAACCGTCGCTTGGCCCAGAGGCTCCGCGTCTCGGGCTGGTTTGGAGGACTTCCCTTCTTGTAGCGCGCGTAGACCTCCCAGCCTCTACCGCGTACACAAGGAAGGCCTAAAACCGGGCTCAACGTACAATGGGGTCCCCTATCTCCCACTGCAGAGGTCAACCAAGAAGGCTTGTTTGGTCGGTTTTTAAACAGGGGGGTCAATCTGTCGGGGTCTCATACCTAAAGTCGTCGGTCCAAGGATAGTCCGTCAGTCACAGTAGCACATTAACAATAAACGACAATAATAATAATCACGCAGACATTTACTAGTGTTCCGCGATCCCAATCGCCCACCTGCGAAGGATCACTCACACACACACACACTTTTAAAGAGTACTCTACCGTTACACGACTGCCGGACTCACTCTGTTCACAGGTTCAGATAACGGCAGTGAAGTCCCTTGCGGGGCACTGGGAGACTTCTATGCGAGGAGTAAAAGAGTAAAGATACTCACCCAGTGCCGTCGCAGGGATCCAGCAGCCGTCGTTAACCAGGACGAAGCCTCCAATTGTTAGCGCAGATGAAATGAGATCAGTCCGAGCCCAGAGTGCGGTTCAACAATCGGTAACGTTTATTGATCCAGTAACACCGGCGGAGACCAACCGAGGTCCAAATCTCGGCTGTTCTGCTGTTCCCGCACGCTGCTACACATTATATACCTTTCGTTGTCAGGATGTGAGGATTTTGAGTATAAATGGGATGATAGTTCCCCATCATCATTGGAGTAGGTGCAAATGGTGGGTTTCCTGCCGTCCCAGGAGAGTTGCAGTGTACACACAATAGGGTGCTAATTGGATTATGTAAACGGGTCCGGGTACTATCTGCTTGTGCCCCTCTGTGAGGGCTGGGGGCTAGCACCCCCCTTTGTTCCCTTGGGGTGCTGGTGTGTATTAGTCTGTTCGTTCTTGTCTGGTGGATGCCTGACCTTTGTGTCAGGATGGTTCTGTATTGATGAATATGGGTGTGTTTCAGTCAGTCTCTTGATTTGATTAGGAGATGGGTTTCCATATTAATTAGCTCCGGTGTTTCGGTCTATGAGTCATGGTTAGTGTCTGGCCTAGTGTGGATTTGATCTGTCCTCTGGCTCCTATCTCCCGGTCACGTGGGCGGACCGGCAGCTGCTGAGTTCTGTGGGTTTAAACTGCGGCTGCCGATTTTAAAGCACAAAATGAATTCCTATAGTTTTACCGATGTGGGCATAGTCCCGTGGCAAATGCGGGGCGGCTCTGATGCCCGCTTGCAGTTGTAAAAGCTCAGATATTGCCTCATTCAGGATGAGGACTATTACATGGTCTCAGATAACTACCGTATAGGATCTGAAAGTAACAGCGGTCTACTAAATCGATAGAGGCTATTTATAAAATAATCCATACTCCCTCCAGGCTCCTGGATGCACTCATTAAACCTAATGTTGTCAATAATTGTATTACATCTAAGAATGAAGTAGGCATTTATTACCTTAATTACATCTTCATATATTGCCACTTCTTCACAGTATCCTGAGTTGAGCAAGAAATACATCAGCAATGTTGCCAATTGCATAGAAAAACACATTAATCGTGTCATTATCATGTATGGAAGCAAAGTTCAAGGTGGTACAGTATTGATTAAAAATGTCACCCTACCCGCTGAGAGAACTTGGGATCACTCTCATGGTCTAAGGGCTTGGGTTTCAAAAAAGATTCCTCCACTTCTGAAGGCTTTCCTATATTCTGAAATGACTAATTGTGTGAATTAATTCATTGTGTTCATTTCCACAAACCTTTTGTTTGCCTCCTCCTGTGGTTTGGACTTGGGGTTTTCTGAGCATATTCCCACTACTGTTCGCTTACCATGTACTGAGCATCTGGCCGAACAATTCTGGAAGGTGGACATGTTGGGCCAAAGGGCCTGTTTCCACACTAAGTAATCTAATATAAAAACAGTGCTGACTGAGCCCACAAGCATGCCAGTACTTCTACTTTGGTCCTTCCTTCAGGACTTATGCTATTAACCTCTTTGTATATTCCCACCATCAATTGAGATTTTTATGTCCTCGTTGTCTACAGGAGTAGTGCCAGAAGACTGGAGGATAGCAAACGTGGTTCCCTTGTTCAAGAAGGGGAGTAGGGATAACCCTAGTAACTATAGGCCGGTGAGTCTCACTTCTGTTGTGGGCAAAGTCTTAGAGCGAATTGTAAGGGATAGGATTTATGAACATCAGTGGAGGAGATGTGCTGAAGGGCATCGTCAACCATGTGGGAGGGGAAATTGCGGTCTTTCAAGAAGGAGGCCACCTGGGATTTTCTATGGCAGAATTAGTCATCCTGGGAACAGATGCGGTGGAGGTAGAGGAATTGGGAATAAGAGATGGCTTTTTTTTACAGGAGGCAGGGTGAGACGAGGTGTAGTACAAGTAGCTGTGGGAGTCTGTGGGTTTGTACTAGATGTCCGTGGTTAATCCGTCGCCAGAGAATGAGATGGAGAGATTCAGGAAGGGGAGGGAGGTGTCAGAGATGGCCCAGGTGAATTTGAGGTTGGGGTGAAAGGTGTTAGTGAAGTTGATGAACAGTTTCCCCTCATTTTCCCCTCCCCCACACATTATCCCTGTCCCAAGCCTCCAACTCGGCACCGCCCTCTTGACCTGTCCATCTTTCCGATCCATTTGCTCCACCCTCCTCTGAGACCTATCACCTTCTCCCCCACCTTCATCAACCTATTGCATTCTCAGCTACCTCCCCCCCCCCAACCCCACCCCCGTCCCATTTATCTCTCAGCTCCCCCAGGCCACAAGTCTATTCCTGATGAAGGGCTCTTGCCCAAATTGTCGCCTCTCCTGCTCCTCGGATGCTGCCTGACCGGCTGTGCTTTTCAGCACCATACTGGAAAAGAAGGTTTAGGGGTGACTTGATAGAGGTGTACAAGATGATTAGGGGTTTAGATAGGGTCGACAGTGAGAATCTTTTTTCCACGTATGGAGTCAGCTATTACGAATGGGCATAGCTTTAAATTAAGGGGTGGTTGGTATAGGACAGATGTTAGGGGTAGGTTCTTTACTCAGCGAGTCGTGAGTTCATGGAATGCCCTGCCAGTAGCAGTGGTGGACTCTCCCTCTTTATGGGCATTTAAACGGGCATTGGATAGGCATATGGAGGATAGTGGGCTAGTGTAGGTTAGGTGGGCTTGGATCGGCGCAACATCGAGGGCCAAAGGGCCTGTATTGCGCTGTATTTTTCTATGTTCTATGTTCTATGATCTATGAGGTAGATAGGATTTAGGAAGTTTCACTGAAAGAACAGTCCACCACTGCTGCCATCACGTGCTAAGGCACATTGAGATTGTTCAGAGGTGATGCTGTCTTTATACCAGAACTGCCGATGTGACTGGAAATGAAACAGGGCTGGTACAAAGTGATGCAGTCACCACCTTTTCCCCACATCCACTTTGTGGCAGGAGAAGACCTCAGCAATGTGATGCCTCTCCATTCATTAATGCCGAGTACCATACATTCCATAACAGAGGCCATTTTAGGCTGTTTTGCCATCGCAGCAGAAGACTCCCATGTATGGGACCAAAATTTAATCCAGACCACTCTATTCTGCACCAGTCCAAGACTTAACTGACATTGAAGAAAAAGTAGCATTATTCTCATTGGAAGTAATAGATCTAGGAATGTAGATATCTATTATGTATGGTTATGAGTTCAACTGAACAATGTCTCTGTAAAATGTGAAATAGTTAATACATTCATCGGTTTCTATTAGTATGGTTTCCTATCTTTAGATGCAAAAAGCATCCAGAATCCAATTGTGATATTTGTCGAAACATCAGATAGTTTTAATTACTTACTGGTACAAGCCATTGTTGGTGGGTCTTTTTCTGCCCTGTAGTAACCTTTGTCACATTTACACACTTGTGAGGCATCTTCATGAGTGAAGCTATGTGGAGGACATTTGGAGCATTTGGTGTTTCCAGCAAAAGGTTTATAGAATCCATGCCTGCAAGCTAAAAGAGTAACAAAATTAACAAAAGTAAAAGATAAACATGTACATTAACCTGAGCGATTGAGATAATGGTACATATTTTCAACAGTTGACTTTAACAATAATACTACTTGGTTTGTATGCTCCTTCCCAAGTGGTATTACTACTTCCAGACCCTGCTGTAACACTTCAGGATCCAGAAGTAGTGGGAATTGCATGAGATCTGGAAGTACGGGCATTACTTCTCAGGATCCTATGGTTGGAGGGCTCTTAAAGAGGATGTAAGAATATAGAACAGAGTTCAGAATCCAGGAGTAGTGGTGAGGGAGTGGACTTGGGAGCTGGAACATTGTGAAGTTCAATATCCTAAGAAATGGAAACAGTGATGTGGGAGCACTGAATGATTGTGACATATATGAGGAAGAGGTTTGGAATGATGGTGGAAGCTGGAAGGCAGAAAGTGTTAGGTCTTATTAGGCAAGTTGCTGGAAAATTACAATTGCTTCGGGTGAAAGCCAGGTCAGGCACAACTAGAGAAAAAGAAGCCAACAAAAGTAAGCTGAGAACTGATCTCAGCTCCCTATGGACTATCAGGAACCCTCCATGTTCCTGCCTTTAGTTTAGTGTATTAAAACATAATCTGCTGTTGGATGAGACATAAAATGAGATTTTCCACTTTGCTGTTTGGAGAATACACAGACACAAGCATGTAGAAATGGAAGTAGAAAATAATTGAAGCTGAACAGTGATGCTTTTGAATTTCTGTGAAACTTCCAGAGCTCACAGAAGTGACCCTTCTTCTCTTTTGTATGCTAGTCCGCTGTAACTATAAAATAGAAATGGGAGGATCACTCCTGGCCACTCCTGTTTATTTTCATGACCGTCTTTGCAGTGTCCTATCAAGCCTAAAGAAATACAGCAATGGCCTTGTGAATGGGAGTCGTTATGGACTAGAAAGTTTGTGGGTTGTTGTTGGGAAACTCAAAAATGATTAAATTAATTGACTAATCTAATACCCATCCCCTACAATCTCTGGGCATAGTAAGCCACAAGACCATTGTGTTTTCAGGCTAGCAAAGACATTCCTGTTTTTCTCCTTCAATACCAGGATAAGTTCCTGTTTGAGCTCATGGGCCTGTGTCAGTCATGTAACTAGGGCCAGGAAATTCACGGACACCTCTCACCTCACCTGTCCTCTGTATTAAGGTACAAAACTTTTCTGCCTTTTTATTTTATGTTTTGGTTTATTTTTCTGAGTTTCAAAATGGTGCTGAAGAGTGGCAATACTATACAACATTTTAACTGTATTTTGTAACAAGATAGATATGACAATAAAATAAAAATCAACTTGAATATACCACCCCATAAATAAAAGAAATGAGCATATACAACATTTAAATATGTTTTACTCTTGATATCTTATTTGAAAATATTTTCAACCTTCTAAAATGGTCCACCTTTTTAAAGACGTAGGGACAAATTAATCCCCAAACCAAGTTTTTTTTTATTGATTACAAATGCACATTGTGAGGCGCTAAATGGTGGGATCAATTTCTAAGTACAATTGCACATTTCTCATCTGGAGGAGAACAGGCTTACTGGGCATGGTGTACTTGTTTTTTGGATTAACCAACTAACAAAAGGGATTGCCAATGGTTGTGTATGACGAAAATAGGCAAGTTTTGCATTTTGCTTTAATGTGAGGTCACAAAGAGCAGTGTTTTCTTCTTGGTTGAATAGCAGTACTACAGCTTGTTCCTCACCCTTCTTCTGCTCACAGGATTTACCTGTGGGTTAGCCCAGTGCATGAGGACTCATTTTGAGAAGGTTGTGAACAGCAAGTTGAATTGGAATGCCTGAATGATGGCCCGTGCTCACCAGTATCACTTTTGATGAGGCTCAAGACCCAATTTCCAGTTCAATTTCCTTGAGCTCCTATTTACTAGATCATGTAGACCTCACTTCAGGCTAGTTTTCACATGTGATCAATTCCACTGGTGAATAAATGGAGAGTCAAAATGCAGACTAAAACATCTTGCCAGTTTGCATGGTCAACAACCAGTTGGATAAGTTGGTTAAATTCACATTTTACATCTTCTGTTTGTATCTGAGATACATTCAAAACTTCAACAAATTAAAGGACAGGTGCTGTCAACCACAAAAGCTGCCTCAAAGATTTTGAGGTAACCTTTCATAAGAAGAGCAGCTTGCTAATATTCTGAAAGTGAATGCTTTATCTAACCTGCAAAACAGGACAGATACCATTCTGAAGGGTTATGGATTATGGATATTTTCATGTACACTGTCCAAGGCTCCTTCTCTTTACCTCGAATGCTCTCCAATACCTTATGTATTGCAACATTCCTTTCTTTATAATTGTAAATAAGTGAACAAACCCAGCTCTCAGGTGGTGTCTAAGACCTTTCCCTTTACTTGCCCCTTCAAGTCTTGTATCTTCTCTCAGACTCAGATGTTTCCAACACAGAAGGAGACCATTCAGCCCAATGTCTCCATGTTGGTTAACAAAGATCTAGCTACAGTAATCCTATTTTCAACCTTCTGGCCCATAGAGGCTATGATAATGCAACTGAATATCCAAATACTGCTGGAATGTTGAGAGTTTCTGACTCACCAAACCTTTCCATCAGTCCTCAGTGAAAGAACAAAATTGTCCTCAACTTTTCTCTTAGCTTTCTATCCCTTACTTTCTTTCATTGCCTTCTAGTTATTGATCCCTCTTCTAATGTAATAAGTGGCTTCCAATCAACCCCATCTATGCCCCTCATAATCTTGTCGACCTCTACAAATATCGTCTCAACTTTGTTGCATCAAAGAAAACAACACTAGCCTAACAAATCCTTCCTCATATCTCAGACCCTGAGCCCAGGTAAGCTTCCTCTGTACCCGGTCTAGTGCAGTAAACCCCTCCTGTGGTGCAGTGACTAGAACTGCATACAGCCCTCAGTTGTGGCCTACAGTTCCAGCATAACCAGCTTGCTCTTATAGTCTGTGCCTCAGCTAATAAAGTCAAGTATCACAAATGTCTTCTGAACCATTTATCTACTTACCCTGCCTACTTTCAGGGATCTGTGGATATGCACACCAATGTCCCTCTCACTCTTTTGAGCCCTTTCATTCATTGTGTAATCTTTTTCCTTGTAGCACTCCCAAGATCATTACCCCACACTTCTCCGGGTTGAATTACATTTGCTTCTTCCTCCCACCCAATCAGTCCTTTGATATCCTTCTGCAGTTTAAAGCTATCCTCCTCATTATTTCACCCTACCAATTTCTATATCATCTACAATGGTCTTCATCATACTCCTACATTTAAATCCAAATCATTGAAGTACACCATAAACAGCATTGGCCTCAGCACCAAGCCTTGTGAAACATCACGAGAAACAAATGTTAGACACAGAAACATCCCTCTACCATCACCTTCTGATTCCTGCCTTCCCACCAATTTTGGATCCAACGTGCCACTTTGCCTTTGCTCCCAGGGGCTCTTATATTGTTGACCAGAATATTTGAAGGGACTTATCAAAAGTGTTGCTAAAGTCCACCTAGACCACTACAAATATATTACCCTCAATACTCATGGTTACCTTCTCAAAAACGTTGATCAGATTTGTCAAACACGACTTTCCCTTAGTTATTTGGGATCAAGTGATCAGTTACATCATGTTTTAAGTGAACCTCAATACAATCTCTTCCCCCAAGGTTCATCTCCACTTGGTCTACATTATTCCAATAGTTTATTTACATTTTCTTTGATAGTTTTGTAATAAGTAGTGCAATTTTTACCATTACTGACATTATCACCATCATGAGCAGCTGCCATCCCCGCCACCACAAACTCTCCAAGATCCAAATCTCTTAGGTTGAGATGATCTGAACTGCAGATGTTCTGACGTAGTTTGTTCAACATTTGGGTGATAGCATTGTACTGTTTCTGATACAGTTGTATCAGTCTTTACACTGTCTAATTTAATATATGTATGGTTGCGCCATATCCTGTAATCAACATTTTGGTTTCACTTTTTGGCTCAAATAAGATCAATGCTTCCTGTCCATCATGAATGTCCCTTTGGGTGATCTGATAATATATTGATTAATCTTAGTTTTCTTCTGCTGACATGTCTTCCTGTCTTGGCATTAATGTTGACAGATTTTGGTCCTGTACCTCAAAGTGCTTTTTGCTGTGGCTTTTCTCTAACTGTTTTACATTCTCATCGTGTTGAGAGGCTACATTTAACTTGAGGTTGTTTTATAGAACTGGTGCGTCTGTTTTTAACCTTCTCCTCATTAACAATTCTGATGGTGAGTATCCATTATTCAATGACGTTGCTTAGCAACTGAAGAAAGCTCATTCCCAGACTGGATTGTTATACATCAGTCACTTCAGAGTCTTGACTGCTCTTTCACCTCTGCATTCAATGTCACCTAGTTGATACCTGTCTCTGAAGTGAATTTCCTGAAATCCTTGTTTATGAATTGATGACCATTGGCTAATAATAATTTTTCAGGGGAACTATATATTTCAAGGATGTTTTTTACTACTTTGGTCACTGAATCTGACATGGTTGAATGAAGTCTTACTACTTCATCTTGTCTAACATTTGACTAGGATGAAATACATCTTCCTTGTAAAGCTGAACAAACCTGTTGCCAGTCTTTTCCCGGGATATTCTGGAAATCCTGATGAAATCATTGATTGTGCAGGCATTCAGCTGTATTTGGCACATCAAAATATAAGCCTGTATATTTTTCAAATTCCTGGCCACCACACTGATTGATGCACTCTTGCTCTACATTATTCCTAGATATCCCCTATGGAGTTTATATTGGATTTCTCTTTGCAATGCTTTTGAATATATCTATTCCATGATTGTACACCAATAAATCTTCCATGATATTCAAGTATTGTTTCTGCTTGAGGCATCTTTTCAGCTGCTGCATTTTATTTCAACCACTCTTGCTGATAGGGTTTTCTAATCTTTGTGCCTCGTCGACATATTTTTGAGCTATACTCATTTGCCTGAGTTTTTCCTTAGTTGCTGTGAAAGTCTTAGTTATTAATGTAGAATAAGACTCTACTTCTCCTACAAGACCTTTTTCCTGTGTGACCCACTGCTGACTTTGTGAGTGCATCCACTGTGACTTGTACCTTGCCCATCTGGTCCCCTTCCTATCAGAAAGGTGTTGTGAAATTTGAAAGGGTTCAAAAAAGATTTACAAGGATGTTACCAGGGTTGGAGGATTTGAGCGATAGGGAGAGGCTGAACAGGCTGGGGCTGTTTTCCCTGGAGCATTGGAGGCTGAGGGGTGACATTATAGAGGTTTACAAAATCATGAGGGGCATGGATAGGATAAATAGACAAAGTCTTTTCCCAGGGGTGGGGGAATCCAGAACTAGAGGGCATAGATTTAGGGTGAGAGGGGAAAGATATAAAAGAGACCTAAGGGGCAACTTTTTCACGCAGAGGGTGGTACGTGTATGGAATGAGCTGCCAAAGGATGTGGTGGAGGCTGGTACAATTGCAACATTTAAAAGGCATTTGGATGGGTATATGAATAGGAAGGGTTTGGAGGGATATGGGCCGGGTGCTGGCAAGTGGGACTAGATTGAGTTGGGATATCTGGTTAGCATGGATGGGTTGGACCGAAGGGTCTGTTTGACTCCATGACTACAGGACTACATTCTGTCAGCTCAAGTCTGAATCTTTCCATGTACAGAAGCATTAAGGAAGTTTCTCTTCATGCCAATGTTGCGAAAGGTTTGTAGTCTGTTGAGTTGTTTCAGTTCCAAAAGGTTGTCTGTATGTCTTTATGTAAATGCCACTGCTTTCTTCTCTATGGTTTCATATCACCATTCAGCCTCCAAAGATCCCAGTGTAGAACATAGAACAGCACAGCACAGGAAGGGGTCCTGTGGCCCATGATGTTGTTCCGAACAATGAGCCAAGTTAAACCATTCCCTTCTGCCTGCCCTTGGTCCATATCTTTCCATTCCTTGCATAAATAAACAAATTTTTATGTTTCATCAATTTGCACTTGCATAAGGACCCTCCTAATTCTGTGAATGATACATCTGCAGCAACCATAATGAATATAATTACACTGGAATATGATAATACATCAGTGAAATGTTCCTTTGACTGGATCTTCCAAACCCATAACCTATGCCACCTGGAAGAACAAAGGCTGAAAATTTGATTTGATTTATTGTGGTCATGTGTACCTAGGTACAGTGAAAAGCTTGGTTTATGAGCATTACAGGCAAATCATAGTAAGCAAGGATATACAGAACATAGAGTATTTAGGTAGTGAGGCATACAGATCATACTGCACAGGAGGTGTGCGAAGCAAGATCAATATTAACAAGATATTTAAAGGAACATTATTAATAATTTTTGCAGACTTAGAATTTAGATTTAAAAGTGTGGAGCAGTTACAGTAAATGTTAGAATAAATCTACTGTAGGGAGTTTGCAGAGTCACCTGGTGTTGGCGCCATCTTGAATCTTGTGACACCACCTTCTGCAGATTCCCCTTCAAGCCATAAACCATTCTGTATAAAATTAACATTCTTTCCCTGCCTCCGATCTCAATCCTGAAACCCTTTTCTTGACAGTACTGAAGTTCAAAGAATGCAATAATTCAAGAAGTTGGCTCCCCTGCAATTTATCAAGGGTAATTAAGGATGAAGAATCAATTCTGGTCCAATCAGTGGTGCCCATATCTCATGAACAAATGTATGTTCAAACCTGCTGTTGGCAGCTCTAATGTGCACATTCTGCATTTCCATTACAGGACGCCAAAATTAACCTTCAGTGGATGCCTCCCTCAAATCAGCATGAGTGAAACCTAACTTGACTCTACTCACACCCCTCTTAAAAAAAAGGAAGTGCTGTTTCCTTGTCAGGACTTGCAATTTCTGGCCACTTTCAACATTGTGGCTATGATACAGATGCTCTGTTGTGGTAAAACTTTGGGCCTCATTGTCTGTCTCACTTGCACAAATCCTTCTGTACCTACATAAAGTAAAATATTACCATTCCAAAACATATTCATGAGTTTATCAAAATTATTTAATTAAAAATTACAGAGCTAACCAAACAGCACTGATTGTGCATCCAAGGAATTTATTTACACAATTGGGTGAGAACATATCCAATGAGATTTGTTTGGTATCCAATAGCATCTCAACACTGAGTTTAAGATTTGAAGAACATGATCCATTGCATAAAGGCAGAGGTTTGCTAGATGTTGGGACTGGTAAATCAGAGGTGACTGGGTTTTATAACTCAGAGTAGAGTTAATTTGTTTTGAAGATTTCAGTCTGCTGGGATGATTGCTTCCCCATGGAGCCTCAGTGAACATTAACCCCCACCTGTCTGCTGGCTGACAAAAACCCACAAACTGGTTAAAGCCATCTGCGCTGCACCTCATTTGCCACTCCGTAATGACCTGTTCAACCCACCTATTGTCCACTTCCACTTCAGTGCCTCATATGGAGCAAAATCTACCAGCAGACATCCTTTGGATCAATGAGTGAGATATATGGGAAGACATTAACAAGGTCTTTGAGACAGATCTTGTCTGCTAAATGTGAGTGGTCATTGCTAAAGATGTTCAGTGTAAGCCAGAGCCTATGTGCAGCTAGCCTCGATCCCTGGGATCTCAATGCCAATCCTTTATGCACTTGTGTTAAGTCGCAAACAATGCATCACATCACTGTGGAGTATCCCCTCTACAATGTAAGTGACAGTCTAATCATGTTAAGTTCTGCAAATAAGGAGGTGATCACTTGGCTCCAGGGATTAGCATTTGCAAAATAAATAATGGCACACAATTACACTCATATTATACAATCTAAATTTAGCTGAAATACGCATCTCTGGACACAGATACAAAGTTCACAACAAGACCTAAGCAAAGGTTGCAACATTAATTTAAGTAATTAAAGATAAAGCAGACAATTTAATATATAGAAATGTAATTAAACAAGGGTGAGCTGTCTCATTTTCACTTTGTGCAAATGCCTGAACAAGTAGAAATATCAGTGACTAAGTTAATAATGTTGAGCTATTCTGGGAACCTTATGGTTATTATATAATCAGGTTGATTTTGCATAGACAAAATCTCTAATAATTAGCACAGCAAGTTATAATGGAAACAGAGAAAATAACACTAACAAAATGTCAGATCTGGGTCAAACCCTTCTACTGGTTTATGCTAGCCTTGAGAGTGTAACCAAATGAAATCAACTGCATCAACACAACAAATTAGGAAATCTTAATTAACAGTTATGTCAAGTAGGTAAATCGAATTTCCACTACCTTTAATATTTACATAAAAATCAACTTCACTGAAGATAGCCTGATCCACAAAATTAGCCATCTCCAGATAATGATAACAATGAGTTTTCAACGACCAAAAACATCCAATGAACAAATCGGTTCCTTTTGAAAATATGTTAAATTTACTACACAAAAACTAACTGGTGCACACCATGATACCAATAAATGGTTCTGTACAGTTTGTTTTCCTTTGTTAATTCTGTGCCTGAAGGCAGTCCTTGGTAACTACTAGCCGAACAACATCAAAGTGCAGTTACTGGGGTAGGATGAGGTGCCAGGTCCTAAACTTGATCCTAAAAAAAACAGGGCCTATAAAAAAGGAAATCATAGCCTGGTCTACACGTGAGCTTTCTAGTCACTTCAGCTAAATTCTTTTTAGTCATTTCAAATCAGGTTATTCATAGGGGAGGACTACATGATCTTGTAAAATGTTTCTTTCGTGAAAAAAAAATAGGTGCTGTTAGTGAATCTGAACCAGGTTATGATGTTTAAAAATGCAAATCACATTTTCTAATGCAATGAAAAATAAATATATAATTGGTTTCTATCATGCTTTCCATGAAAACCCAGCCTTCTGTATCATACCCCTTACCTGTGGTGTGGCAACCTTCAACTTACACCACCACCAGTCATCTCTCTCTCTAATGAGAGAGTAGGCAATGGCCCTATGGGACTATGGTGACTTTACATGTGGCTAATTGAAAAAGAGTCAAAGGAACAGAACATTAATAAGAGGCAGCAAAGTGCTCAGAGGTTAGCAGGGATTTGGGTTTGATTCTGCCCTCAGGCAACTGTCTGTGTGGAATTTGCACATTCTCCTCATGTCTGTTTGGGTTTCCTCCCATAGTCCAAATATGTGCAGGTTAGGTGGATTGTCAATGCTAAATTGCCCACAGTGTCCAGGGATTGCAGTTTAGGTGGATTAGCCATGGGAAGTGCAGGTTTACAGGGGGTGGATCTGGGTGGGATGTGCTTCGGAGGGTTAGTGCGGACTCGCTGGGCCGAATGGTTTGTTTCCACTCTTAGTCACTCACAGAAAATTCCACCAATCACCTTTCTGTTTTAAAACAACTGTTTTTGTTGACCCATGAGAGATTTCAGTAGCCAACATGAAGGAACTGTTGACTTCAACTGTACAAGGCTTTGAGATGAGCAGTGTTATGAGGGTAAGTTATTGGAGAGAGTTTATTTTATAATGCAAACTAAATCATAGAATAGAATCGCAGAAACCCTACAGGGTGGAAACAAACTATTCGGCCTATCGAGTCCACACTAACATTCTGAAGCACATCCCACCCAGAGTTCACACTTAAAGCATCAAAGGAGCTACAACACTTAGAAGCTCATGTACCATCAGGTCACTGACCTTTCATTCATTGTTAGGAGAACATACACTTCTGATAGGTTTCAATTTACAGATAACAAGAGTACAACCACAAAGGATGGGTGCTTGACTTGAATCTCCTTTTCAGTTGAGCCTCACCTGTCTGCCCTCATCAGGTTTGATGGCATCAGTCTGCCATTTCTGGGCAGGCATGACTGCCCAATTAAGTGTTAACCCTTAACATTGAAAGCCTATGTTCAAAGAGCCACCCTTGGCCAAATAATCAAAGTTTGTAGTCACTGGAGCTTGAATGAAGGAGTCTACTCTAGCAAATGCATGGCTCATGCACACAGTTGGGTTTGTGAACACATAGCTGAAAAACGTGTTGCTGGTAAAGCGCAGGTCAGGCAGCATCAAAGAAGCAGGAGAATCGACGTTTCGGGCATAAGCCCTTCTTCAGGAAATGTAGATTCTCCTGCTCCTTTGATGCTGCCTGACCTGCTGTGCTTTTCCAGCAACACATTTTTCAGCTCTGATCTCCAGCATCTGCAGTTCTCACTTTCTCCTTTGTGAACACATAGTCATCGAGATGTACAGCACAAAAACTGACCGTTCGGACCAACTCGTCCATGCTCACCAGCTATCCCAATCTAATCTAGTCCCATTTGCCAGCACTTGGTCTATATTTCTCTAAACCTTTCTTATTCAGATAGCCATCCATATGCTGTAATTGCAACAGCCTCCACCACTTCCTCTGGCAGCTCATTCCACACACGCACAATCCTCTGTGTGAAACAGTTGCCCCTTCCGTCCCTTTTAAATCTTTCCCCTCTCACCCTAAACCTATGCCCTCTAGTTCTGGACTCCCCCACCCAAGGGAAACGATATTGTCTATTTACCCTATCCATGCCCCTCATGATTTTATAAACCTCTATAATGTCATCCCTCAATCTCTGACGGTTCAGGGAAAACAGTCCCTGCCTATTCAAGCTTTCCCTGTAGCTCAAATCCTCCAATCCTGGCAATATTCATGTAAATCTTTTCTGAACCCTTTCAAGTTTCACAACATTCTTCCAATAGGAGGGAGACCAGAATTTCATACAATATTTCAAACTGCTCTAACCAGTGTCCTGTACAGCTGCAACATGACCTCCAAACCCCTGTATTCAATGCTCTGTCCAATAAAGGAAAGCATACTAAATGCCTTCTTCACTACCCTATTTACCAACCACTCCACTTTCAAGGAACTATGAACATGCACTCCAAGGTCTCTTTATTCAGCAACACTCCCCAGGACCTTACTATTAAGTGTATAAGTCCTGCTCCGATTTGCTTTTCCATAGTGCAGCATCTCACATTTATCTAAATTAAACTCCATCTGTCACTCCTTAGCCCACTGGCCCATCTGATCAAGATCCCATGGTACTTGGAGGTAACCTTCTTTGCTTTCCACTGCACCTCCAATTTTAGTGTCATCTGCAAACTTACTAAGTTCAAATCCAAATCATTTATATAAATGATGAAAAGCAGTGGACCCAGCACCGATCCTTGTGGCACATCAATGGTCACAGGACTCCAGTCTGAAAATGAACGCAACACCACCACCCTCTGTCTTCTACCTAAAAGTCAGTTCTGTATCCAAATGGCTAGCTCTCCCTGTATTCCATAAGATCTAATTTTGCAAACCAGTCTACGATGAGGAACCTTGTCGAATACATTACAACATTCCATATAGAGCACGTCCACCGCTCTGCCCTCATCAATTCTCTTTGTTACTTCTTCAAAATGTGCTGCTTATATTTTGTCAATGCAAATCCAATGTGCTGGTGTTTTAATGAATATTCACGACATACTACTGAATGCAAAACAGGTTCCTGACCATTAAGGTCAGGAATATCACCACACCCAAAAAGTTCTGGGAACATAACAGCAAAACTTTAACCTGCCTTCAGGAAAAACAATGCTTTCCTCCCTCCGAATTTAAATTCCTCGTCCAGCCTCTGTTTGGAAAATTCTGCTGGATGAATTTTTAAAATTCTCTTCACAAATGTTTACTTAATAGTTGAGCTGAAATTGGGTAAACACACTGCACGGTGTTCGGGGTGAATATAAATAGCGAATAGCTCCATGATTTGGAACCACTGGAATAGAACAATTGTTATTCAAATCGACACAACTTTATAAAGAAAATGGAAATCTCGATCATTAATGATCATGTGCATTTTTGAGGATCTAGGCTCAAATGTGATAATGTCATTTCTGTTTAATTACCATCAAACCTAAATAAAATTGCTCTAAAATTAAACTATTTTGGAACAAAGCAAATGTATCGGAGTCATCCAAACTTTGGATTATTTTGTGAATGTCAGTTGTATTTGTGCATTGCGTGCGAAACTGAATGTGACTCAGGAGAGGAATTCCTCTTTCTGTCACTTTTAGCAGAAAAGGCAGGAGCACAAATCAGGATCATATTTTATACTTACATCATTGTTCTATAAAAATTAACAAAATCAAGAATTTCAGTCTCCAACATATAGTTGCAAAACAGTGTTGCTTTCCTACTTGTATTTTTGCTGAGATTTAAGCTATAATTATACTCCAACAGCATTTTTTGACTACGTGTGTTATGTTTGAAGTCATTTACAGCATGGCAATAAAATTATTTTTCTCGATGAGTACTTGTCAAGGAATAATTACAGGGCTTAAGACTGGTCTATTTTCCACTTGGCACTCAGTGACAGCATCAAACACTAACTAAATGCAATGCAAATTTCGCTCAAACTGTCATGAATGCATCTAAAAATCATGTTTACAGATGGGAAATCTTCACTGCAAGATGTTTACATTCACTGATTTCCCATGTTACTTATGATGTGTAAATGAAATTGCTTACTGAGCTACATAAGAACGGAATTTGATATTGCTCCCATATTTTGCTAATACAGCATGTTAACTCAAATAATTTAGCTCAAGACAATTTACTATCAATGAGACTACCTGTATTAATTTGTCTAAATAGATTTATATTCAGGTTCTTGAGATGGAAAGGAAGTTATTTTTAATTATGTCCCCTCATCCTAATAATTAAGTACTTCAAGGTTGCTCATTATTGTGCACATGTTCTGTACTCTGGGGCCCTTTTCTCTAAAAAGTCTCAGGCAGAAATGAATGTTGTTGTGGGCAGAGGCTTGCTCAAAAGGGAATAATTTCTTTCAACAGTTCCATCCTGAAATTGCCATCCAATTGAACAGCAAAATAAATAAATGTTGACATAGCCCATTGAAAAGTATTGTTGGAAGAGGACACAGTCTGTTGAAATTTTTCATCTTGTACTTATAAGGATAATTCGCAAGTGTAACAAGCAATTCAATTCTCAAGAGTTGTTTCAATGAGTACAAGGTGAACACTTTTGACAAAATATGCCCTTTTTCAGCAACGCTCAAGTTCAGTACTATCAAATGATTATGGCCCATTCACCCATTTCTTTTTTATGATAAATCTCACTACCAAGAATTGGATTGGAACAGATTCCATGCATAATATATTAATTCCATTTTGCAGTATTGAGTACTTTATATACAAAATTATAATCGGAGCATTCTAAAATAAAGTTAAACCCAAGGTATTCATGAAATTTAGTTACTTTGTCTTTAAACAATGATAGTGTGAAGACTGTATCATGTTATCTTTCTATATTTTTGATTGTGGACTGAAAGGGAAGAACAACTGTATTGAAACCCAAGGATTGTTGAATGATTACTGCTCTTTTTAAAGCCAAGTAACCAGGCACTTATTAGCATTGTTAACACATGTGCTTATTCAAGCAACAGTGTAAGTCTAGGAGTGTCACAGGTTCTGTTCACTCTCAGACCTGGCTCTGAGGGAGCTGGATCAATGTCAAGGATTCTCCATGTGACTTGGTGACAAAATGCCAGCCTCTGAGGAAAAAAAAAATAGTGCAAGTATGATGAGTGATGAGCCTGTGTGAGAATGAAGATTTGGCTGGAAACAAGCAACCGATTGGTCTGTGGAATAAGGACCAATTATTGATGACAAAGGCCATCTGCCTGTCAACGCTGTGACTGGCTCTCAGAACTGAATAGGTTGGGGTCTGAATAGAAACATAGAATAGACAGACAGGAGGAGGGCATTCATCCCTTTGAGCCTGCTCCATAATGCAATATGATCATGGCTAACCATTCAAGTCACAACCCTTCTCCCATTTTTTTTCACATACCTTTTGATCTCTTTTGTCCTAAGAACTATATCTTTTCCATCTTGAAACAGTACTAATTGTGGCCTCAACTGCTTTTAGTGGCAGAGAATTCCACAGGTTCACCATTCTCTGGGTGAAGAAATTAATCCTCTTCTCAGTCCTAAACGGCCTCACCCATATCGTTAGCATTTGATCCCCAGTTATAGAGTCATAGAGATGTACAGCATGGAAACAGACCCTTCGGTCCAACTCATCTATGCTGACCAGATATCCCAACCCAATCTAGTCCAACCTGCCAGCACCCAGCCCATATCCCTCCAAACCCTTCCTATTCATATACCCATCCAGAATGAATTCATTTTTAAATGAATTGTACCAGCCTCCACCACTTCCCCTGGCAGCTTATTCCATACAGATACCACCCTCTGTGTGAAAACGTTGCCCCGTAGGTTTCTTTTATACCTTTCACCTCTCACTCTAAACTATGCCCTCTAGTTCTGGACTACCCCCCACCCCAGGGAAAAGACTTTGTCTATTTATTGTATCCATGCCTCTTATGATTTTACAAACCTCCATAAGGTCATCCCTCAGCTTCCGACACTCCAGGGAAAACAGCACTATAGCCTATTCAACCTCTCCCTGTAGCTCAAATCCTCCAACCCTGGCAACATCCTCGTAAATCTTTTCTGAACCCTTTCAAGTTTCACAATAGGATTTCCAATAGGCAGGAGACCAGAATTGCATGCAATACTCCAACAATGTCCTGTACAGCCTCCCAACTCCTGTACTCAATACTCTGACCAATAAAGGAAAGCAGATCAAATGCCCTCTTCACTATCCTATCTACTTACGGCTCCACTTTCAAGGAGCTATGAACCTGTACTCCAAGGTCTCTTTGTTCAGCAACACTCCCTAGGACTTTATCATTCAGTGTAAAAGTCCTGCTAAGATTTGCTTTCCCAAAATGCAGCACCTCACATTTATCTAAATTAAATTCCATCAGCCTATTGGCCCATCTGATCAAGATCTCATTGTAATCTGAGATAACCTTCTTCGCCGTCCAGTACACTGCCAATTTTGGTGTCATCTGCAAACTTACTAACTATATCTCTTATGCCCATATCCAAATCATTTATATAAATGATGAAAAGTAGTGGACCCAGCACCAATCCTTGTGGCACTCCACTGGTCACAGGCCTCCAGTCTGAAAAACAACCCTCCACCACCACCCTCTGCCTTCTACCTTTGAGCCAGTTCTGTATCCATGAGTGCTAACCTTGCTAACCAGTCTCTCATCAGGAACCTTTTCAAGTGTATACCGCTCTGTCTTCATTAATCCTCATCAAAAAACTCAATCAAATTTGTGAGACATGATTTCCCATGCACAAAGCAATGTTGACTATCCCTAATCAGCCCTGTCCTTCAGGATTCCCTCCAACAACTTGCCCACCACTGACGTCAGGCTCACTGGTCTATAGTTCCCTGGTTTGTCTTCACTACCCTTCTTAAACAGTGGCACCACATTAGCCAACCTCCAGTCTTCTGGCATTTCACTTGTGACTATCAATGATACAAATATCTCAGCAAGAGGCCCAGCAATCACTTCTCTAGCTTCCCACAGAGTTCTCGAGTACACCTGATCAGGTCCTGGGGATTTATCCACCTTTACCCGTTTCAAGTCATCCAGCACTTCCTCCTCTGTAATATGGACATTTTTAAAGATATCATCACGTATTTCCCTACATTCTATATCTTCCATATCCTTTTCCACAGTAAATATTGATGCAAAATACTCGCTTAGTATTTCCCCCATCTCCTGCAGCTCCACACAAAGGCCGCCTTGCTGATATTTGAGGGGCCCTATTCTCTCCCCAGTTACCCTTTTGTCCTTAATATAATTGTAAAAACACTTTCGAATCTCCTAAACTCTATTTGCCAAAGCTATCTTATGTCCCCTTTTGCCCTCCTGATTTCTCTCTTAAGTATACTCAATGCATTTATACTCTAAGGATTCACTCGATCGAACTTGTGTATACCTGACATATGCTTCCTTCTTTTTCTTAACCAAAACCTCAATTTCTTTAGTCATCCAGCATTCCACATACCTACCAGCCTTTCCTTTCACCATAACAGGAATATACTTTTCTGGACACTCGATATCTCATTTCTGAAGGCTTCCCATTTTCCAGCCGTTCCTCTACCTGCGAACATCTGCTCCCAATCAGCTTTTGAAAGTTCTTGCCTAATACCATCAAAATTGGCCTTTCTCCAATTTAGAACTTCAACTTTTAGATCTGGTCTATTATTTTCTATCACTATTTTAAAACTAATAGAATTATGGTCGCTGGCCCCAAAGTGCACCCCCACTGACATCTCAGTCACCTGTCCTGCCTTATTTCCCAAGAGTAAGACAAGTTTTGCACGTTCTCTGGTAAGTACATCCACATACTGAATCAGAAATTTTTCTTGTATACACTTAACAAATTCCTGCTTTGTCCCTGCCTGCCCTGATTGCTTGACTCACCTTGGTTTTCAACTGTACCAGTCTCAGATTGATCTCTTTCCTCATTATCTCCTATTTTCCTGAGTCCCACACACCCACACCTTACTAGTTTAAATCCTCCCGAGCAGTTCTAGCAAATCTCCCTGCCAATATATTAGTCTCCTTCCAATTTAGATGCAATCCGTCCTTCTTGTACAGGTCACTTCTACCCCAAAGCAGCTTCTAATGATCCAAAAATGTGAATCCTTCTCCCATACACCAGTTCCTCAGCCATGCATTCATCTGCTCTATCCTCCTATTCCTGCCCTCACTAGCTTGTAGCACTGTGAGTAAATCAGATATTACTACTCTCAAGGACCACCTTCTTAAATTCCTGCCTAACTCTCTGTAATCTCCTTCAGAATCTTAACCGTTTCCCTTCCTATGTCATTGGTTCAAATGTGTACAATGACCTCCTGCTGGTCCTTTTCCCCCTTGAGAACATTCTGCACCCTCTTTGAAACATCCTTGATCCTGGCACCTGGGAAGCAACACACCATTCTGATTTTTCGCTTTTGGCCACAGAAACGTCTGTTTGTATCTCGGACTAGAGAGTCCCCTAACACAATCAATCGCTTGGAACCCGACGTGCCTCTCATTATATTAGAGCCAGTCTCAATCCCAGAAACTTGGTTGTTTGTGCTACATTCCCTTAAGCATCCATCACTGCCTACATTTTCAAAACAGCATACTTGTTTGAAATGGGGATAGCCACAGAAGACTCCTGCACTAGCTGCCTACCTCTGTTACCTTTCCTGGAGTTAACCCATCTATGTAACTGTATCTGAGATTTCCCCACCCTCTTCCTACAACAGCCATCCATCACATCCCCTAGTTCTTATAAATTACTCATTGCTTCCAACTGCCTCTCCAACCGATCCATTCGATCCAATAGGATTCACAACCAACGGCATTTATTGCAGATATAATCCTCAGTAACACGTAAACTCTCCCCAAATGCCCATATCTGACAAGAAGAGCATATCGCTCTACTTAGGGCCATTTTGCTTCTTATTCCTCTATAAAACACTGCTTCAGGTTAAATGAATAGTTATGGCTTATATTTTAATTTTAATCAAGAGACATAGTTCAATAAAACATATAATCAAGAAAGAACCCACTCTAATCACTACTGTAAACTTATTTTAAGGCCACGCTTAAAATCCACTTATCTGTTTCTGTGCTGTGACCTCTCCCAAACAGATTCCTCCAAGATCAGTTTTGAATTTCACTGTTTTTTAATTTTCCCAGATGCACTCCGATGTCCAGTGATACATGAATTCAAATTGCAAAGGCAGTAACCGTACAGTTTCACTGCTCTCTCAGTTAGCAATGTGGGTTTCTTTCTCTCTCTCTCCTGTACTGACCTCACCATGTGCTTCCTTTGTCTGTTCTTCTCCCTTTTAAAAGTGCTGTTGTTTTGACTGTTTTTCTCTCCAAAGTTTCAAAACAATGCAACAGCATATAAAATAGTAAATGCTGCTCCTGGAATTCGAGGAAATCTGGTTTGTGCTTTCTGTCAACCTGCACACAAACAGTAAGTAAATTGGGGAATTTTGCATACCTTACTAAAATTTTTAACTTTATCTTTGCCAATAGCAAGGCTTAATTTCTAGTGTGCTAGTCCAGTGAGACAGAACAACCATGTGGACGCAGGGAGATATTTTCTCTATGCATAAGTAGATAAGCTGTTAAAGTGATTGATAACGTATATGTAGAGTGGATGTTTCCCACTGTTGGCAATGTAGCATAAGAGCTCATAGGGGATAGAAGAGTTGAGGAATTACTTCCCTCACTACCCCAGAGTGTGGTGGATGCCAAGACATTGAATAAAATAGACAGACTTTGAATTAGTAATGGAGTGAGGGTTAAGGGGACAGGGCAGGAAAGTGAAGTCAAGGCTGAGATCAGCCATAATCATATTATATGGCAGAGCAGGCTCAAGGGGCTCAATTGTCTACTCCTGCTCCTAGTTATCATGTTCTTTTGGGCAAAGTTCTTGATGTCACTCTGCACAGACTATGGATGGAGCAACACTAACAAGTTAGAAACAAAATCAGAAATCATTGGAAAAGCTCAGCAGGTCTGGCAGCATCTGTGGAGAGAAAGCAGAGTTAACATTTCAGACCCAGCGATCCTTCTTCAGAACAAATCTTTCCAACAAATTTGATCCCATTGTCTCTTCAAAGTCTGTTTTGTCACTGACTGTACCTGCTAGTCTAGTGGCATATACGATTATTGCGTGCTCCACATTTGACAAGAATATAACCAATTTACTACCTCAAGTTTCATGCACTATCCCCATTTTTCTTAAGACTGTTCAACTCAAAAACCTACTGGTCTCTGTCTCAAATATGTCCAGTGAATGAGAATTGATAACTCACTAGATACTTAAAAGATTCAGAACTTGGAATTTTTTGCCTATCATCTCAGACCTAACCAGCCAACAACACCTCATTCTCAGATCGTGATCTAGTGTTCTAGGTTCCCCAGCTAGGGGCAACACTCTCTCAGTGTCCACTGTATCAGGTCGTTGAAGAATTCTACATATTTTAATGAAGTCACTTTTTATTCTTTCAAACTCCAAAAGTATGGATCCAATCTACTCAAACTCCCCTCAATGGACTGTTCTTTTATACCATGAACCAATCTAGTAGAAGTTTTATTGCATTTCCTCTCGATGAAGTCTGCTCTTCCTTGTAAGGCAACCAGGAAATCACACTGTGCTCCAAGTATAATCTCATGAATGTCCTGTATAAGTTTGTGCTCCAATCCTTTCCAAAGAAAAGCTAAATACCATTCGTTCATCTAATTACTTGCTGTACCTGCTGTTAACTTCAGATACAAGGACCTTCAGGTCTCTATAAATGCAATCAAGTCCTATTCTCTCAGTATTTATGTAATTCTTTTTTTAAACTTTCCCTACAATAGACTTGAATGTCGTCTGCTTGAGACTTGTACAATTGCAAAAGAAATTGAATATGCTCAAATTGGCAGTTTCTTCCAATTTAATAGATTAAGAAGGACTGTGAGTTACAACTTTAATTTGCATAAGTCCAGATCTCAGTGAGGTGTCAAGATGTGTTTCCTTTCCCTGGGAATAGTAGATCTGTGGAGTCTGTTGGCTTATGTACTGGACTCAATTCACTGAATTATTTGAGAGCTTGACCTATCCCAATTGAAGAGATCATCTATCATAAAAAGTAGATTCTGTAAGAAATTCAAGGTCAGGGTGATCAGAACTAGTTTGCATTACCTGGCGGTGGGGGAAGTATGTTGGAGAGAAAATCCACAGATTTTGCTCCTTCAAATTGGCCTGGGTATTTACTTGCTCTGAGCAGGGGAGAGGGTGAATCGTGTTTATAGGTAACACAATTAGGTGGGCAGCTGAGATGGATCATTGGTGTTTTTTTCTGCCCATCACTCTTCATATATTTTAAGTTTACAAGGCTGGTGTTTGCAATATGTTGCTGGAGTTCTAGGAAAGAGAACAGTTTTCAACAGCATTTAGTTCAATTACAGCAGTTTTCCTTGATATTAGCTTTTCCTCCTATTTATTTATAAATTGCAAAAAAAATTGTAGTGAAGTAGGAAACGTGAATTTGCAAAGCAGAGCACGCTGAAAAGTGCTTAAAAATCCACAGTAACATTGTTAACAAATGGTGTATGCTATCTCCACTCTGATTAACTTGCAATTTTGTAACCCATGCCTTATTCCCCATTTATTCAATGAATCACTTGATTCCACTTGTAATTGCAAAGTTATGCAGGTTTAGCTTGTACCAAGGAAATGACTTGTGGCAGAATGTTCTTGTCACTGCTTTTTGTTCGTCAGTGTAATTAGGGAGTTCTTATTTGTCGGCAACTAAGATAATGAATATCACGCCATCACTTCTCCATTTAATAGTCCCACAGGGATGATTTGTAAAGAAGATGATAGTCCCTTCTGTCATAACAGCAAAGAAACCTTTCTGTGAGAACAGGTGACTTCTGTACAAACCTTTTACCGAACTACATTTTGGTTCATCACAGAAACCTCAATACAAATTGTAACATTTTAGTTAACATGTTCAATGATAATCCAACTGTTTGATTTAAAAAAACGTTCCTATTGAGCAAAATCAATGAGCTGAATTTTATCAAAAATCAGCTGTCATATTTGGGAAGTTTCACAAAGATTCTGTCTGTGAACTCCAGCAAGTTATATCGGACAATTCTTTGCTGATCATCTCGTTATATACGCACTACGTCTCCATGGTGCCATGCTTGCACTGCTGTGTGTCCACCAGCTGTAGAGGTACTGGCCACTCCTGAGAACTTTCGCCACCTCCACACATTTAAAGCCCTGTTACACATCAGTTCAATCACTGTCAACTGTGAGTAGCCCTTCACAGTACACCTAGTGTGTGGGAAACAGCACAGAAAAGCATCTGAGGACGCATAGCTGCAATGGGTGACACTTCAATGGAAACAGAATCGCATAGTTGTTGTGTATTGCTATTTTACATCTGATTGGTTGGCATTGTAACTGCAGCTACAAGAATCAAACAGACCTATTTGTAGTGCGGTACCCTGTTAAAGCGCTGTCTGAGTGAGTGCTTCTTCTTCCCTAACACCCAGCATTGTAGAACATCTTGACATTGTTCAACATGGAAGCAACACCTGCTAGAAAGCCTTGAAACAGTTGAAAACATTAACTTTTATTGGATAGCTTGACAGATGAAGGAAAAAAAACTACAAATACAGTTTCATTTGAGTCTAAGGATAAATAGCAGCTGTGTGCGTTTCAGACAGCCATAACTTTACAGCCAATGAATGATCTCGTCATCTAAGTCACATCTATTATAAGCAGGTGTTAATTGAATCCTGTTCGGTTTCTTGTGCCTGTGTTGCACCACCCTACCATACAGAAGGCAGTGTTCAGAAACAAAATCAGAAATTGCTGGAAAAACTCAGCAGATCTGGCAGCATCTGTGGAGAGAATTCAGAGTTAGCATTTTAGATCCAGTGACCTTTCTTCAAAACTGATCGTAACTAGGAAAAGGTTGGTCGATATGCTCGATAAGATGGATGGGGAAAAGGAGTAAATGACAGATAGAGATGGAGTCCAGGGAAAGAAAAACAGTTGGGTAGACAAAGGAAAGGGTAAAGGTCAGCCTGGGAGAATCAATCGCTGCTAATGGGTTGCTTGTGAAAACAGCCCATGTGATGACAAGGCCTGGTGTGTGAGGGGTTGGGGGAAGAACATGAGAGAAGTTGCTCAGGCTGTAAACATTTTGAACTCAATATTGAGTCTGAAGGCTGCAGGGTCCCCAAAGAGAAAATGAGGCGGTATGCTTCAAGCTTGCATTGGGCATTGACGGACCACTGCAGTAAGCCTGAGACAGAGACATTGGCCAGGGAACATGGTGGTATGTTGAAATGGCAGGCAACAGGAGGCTCAAGACCATCCTCAGCCATGTCTGTCTCATCTCCTGCACTTCAGCCCTCACTCCCTCTTCCCTCCTCCTAAAAAAAGATAGGGTCCCCCAGTCCTCATCTACCATTCCACTAGCATCCACATCCAAAGGATCATTAGCCACCATTTCCATCACCTCTAGTGGGATACAACCTCCAGACACATATCCCCATCTCTTCCCATGTCAGCCTTCCGCAGAGATTTTTCACTCTGGGACACCTTGGTCCATTCCTCCTCCACTCCAAGTATCACCTCACACCCCCATGGCACCTTCCTTTGCAATTGCAGAAGGCGTAACATCTGCCTGTTTACCTCCTTCCTCTTCACTATCCAAGGACCCAGACACATCTTCCAGGTGAACCAGCGATTTACCTGCACGTCACTTAGTCTAGTCTACTGTGTTCGCTGCTCAGACTTTGGGAAAACAAAGTGCAGACTGGGCAACTGCTTTGCAGAACACATTTGTTTTGTCTGCAAATATTATGTAGGGAGGCTGAGGCATGTCCGATGCCAACTCAGTGGACTGACTGCCCATGAAGTGTACCAAAAGACATTGGGAGACTGCTGGCCAAGATGGAGGCCTGGAAGATCAAATTAGAGTTGGAGCCATGAGGAGTTGAGATTATGGTGTTGGAAAAGCACAGCAGGTCAGGCAGCATCCAAACAGCAGGAGAGTCAATGTTTCAGGCAAAAGCCCTTCATCAGGAATGGAGCCATTATGGAAAATAAAGAACATGAAACCATGGAGGGGTTAAAGCATGAAGACCACTCGCAATCTGTGGTCTGTGGAAGGCAGGATGGAATAAGAATAGTGAAATGCTCTTACACCGATTAGCACAGTAAGGTTAAGGCTGAAAGGTCATTATGGCGAGATGAGATAACACAAGTAATAAAGCAAATTTCTCTGTTAAGTGTTATTATGACAGGATTGGCACCATAAATATTTGGGACATATCTAATTAGTAGTTAGTAGAGCCAGCTTAAGGCAGGAGACTATTGTAACAGATGGAGAAAGTGAGGTCTGCAGATGCTGGAGATCAAAGTTGAAACTTTATTGCTGGAACAGCACAGCAGGTCAGGCAGCATCCAGGGAACAGGAGATTCGACGTTTCGGGCACAGGCCCTTCTTCAGGAAAGGGCCTGTTACTATTGTAACAGATGGAATAGCTAAATATCTATCATGACAGGTTAGTCTGGAATGGACGATCACTGTAGCAGAGCTGATAATAAATATCTAATCATGACTTTAGGAAAATATTAAGTAGGGTCTGGAATGAAAGACCATTGTTGCAAGAGTTAGCACTAAATATCTAACCGTTACATTAGAATAACATTAAGTAGAATGTACAACTAAAGAGATAATGGGAACTAAAATCACTGGTTTATTGTGGAGCTAGGGTGAGGTATTTTGTTTAATATAGTTGGACATGTTGATAAGCTAACAGAAACATAATAAAAAAAATATAAAAATCCATGGACCCTGAGGTTCATGGGTATTCGAGAATCTGCTTTCTCAGTGTCATGGTTTTTTGTTTGCAAATAAAAGACCTACTTCTTGAAGAACTCTCTGCGTCTCCTAGTGGTTCTCTATACTTTCTCCACAACACCATGAGGAACCCGCTCTGTCTTTCTTACTAAGAATTGTCACCACTGGATGGGAGAATAACAAACTCCATATAAATAAAGCAAGATCAGGTAATAATGAGATGTAGATGCATGCAAACAGACCTCTTGTTACTCAATAGTGAGATTTGCCTCTCATAGTTCAAACCTTGGGTGGAAAATCAGACTTTTCCCAACTGACTCAGTATTTCATGTACTATTCAAGGGATAGGAAAATTCTAACCACTAATTTAAACATACAGGAAGTCAATGTAAACCTTTAAAAAATCATCCCAGTGAAAATATTTTTGTGACACTGTGTACAATAGGTCAGATACAATACTTTCAGTCTCAGGACTATGATTACCATTTACTTAGACTGAAGAGATTAAGGCCTTCATTTTTTTTCCATTAAGATCTGAAGAAAATTGTTTTGTACAATAAACAGGAAAGTTGGTTTCATAAAGTAAAGGTTGATTTTACTTCCAACTCTCCAGAACCTTTGATCCAGACATAACAAATAGGTGATCATCGAGAGTAATTGTAATAATTTATAAAGTCATACAGAAGTGCAGCACAGAAACAGACTCTTTGGTTCAACTTGTCCGTACCAAGCACATATCCCAGCCTGATCTCATCCCATTTGCCAGCACTTGGCCCATATCCCTCTAAACCTCTCCTATTTATATACCCTTCCAGGTGCCTTTCAAATGATGTAATTGTACCAGCCTCCACCTCTTCCTCTGGCAGCTCATTCCATACACATGCAACCCTCTATGTGCAAAGGTTGCCCCTTAGATCCCTTTTATATCTTCCCCCTCTCACCCTGCACTAATGCCCTCTAGTTTTGGATTCCCCCACTCCATGGAAAATACCTCGTCTATTTATCCTATCTATGCCCCTCATGATTTTATAAACCTGTATAAGGCCACTCCTCAGCCTCCGACGCTCCAGGGAAAACAGCTCCAACCTGTTCAGCCTCTCCCTGTACCTCAAATCGTCCAACCCGGCAACATCCTTGTAAATCTTTTCTGAACCCTTTCAAGTTTCACAACATCCTTCAGATAGGATGGAGACCAGAACTGCAATATTTCAAAAGTGGCCTAACCAATGTCCTGTACAGCCCCAACATAACCTCCCAACTCCTGTATTCAATACTCTGACAAAAAAGGAAAGCATACCAAACGCGTTCTTCACTATCCTTTCTACCTGTGACTCTCATTGACTCTTATCAAATTAGGGTGCTCGAGCATCAAGTTGCACAATATATAAGTGCAATACATATCACTTTACTCCCTCAAAAATTTGGAGTGACAATTTCCATTTCTTCAGCTTGGTAAAAATCAATGTGAATGTATTGCTGTAGTTTTCCACAAGTTTCAGTAGGACTTGCTAGTAGGTTACTCTGACATACATGGCACTCCTGATTAGCACGTTCAATTTTACTATCTAGGAAAGATCATTAGTTGTGCATTGCTGTTTTATTCTTCTGTTGTTCTCCCAGATCTATTATGAAATTTTATGAAGTATAATTTTGTCGAAACATTGCATGTCATATCCCTGTTTTGATATTTTTAAACCTTACTTGGCATATTAGCATAATAAAGAAATTTCACACATGCCATCGGATATGATTTTATTCTGCGTGTGGATCATAAGGTTTTATGTTGTCAAAAATCTCTTTTTGCTTTGGTTATATTTAAAATATAGGCTATTCAGCTCACCAGATAGTAGATCAAAGTTAAACCAACAAAACTGTATGCTCATTTGTTTTATTCCACCTACCTGCATCAGGTTCACTTATTGCCAAATTGTTTTCAAGCAAAAATTGCTATTGAGCAGCTGATTTCATATCTCATCATAGTATGAGGTAAGCACATTGCTACTAATTTGATCAGTGCTATTCTGTGTTACAGGCTAGATGGTGAATGGCTGGTTGATAATGATAAAGGAGTTTTAACTGCTGAATAATGTTTATATGCCAAATGAAATCAAGATTTGCATCTTGCAACATTATATACCTTTCCCAACATAACCTCTAACTGCTTTGTCCAATAAACTCTTTAAATGATATAAAAAGATAAAGGTTGTCTTTATTCCAGCCTGTCTCAGGATAATGAAGTAGAAGCAAGTTAAAAATCACAACACCAGGTTATAGTCCAACGGGTTTATTTAGAAGCAGTGGGTTGTCACAACCACCTAATGAAGGAGCAGCACTCCGAAAGCTAGTGCTTCCAAATAAACCTGTTGGACTATAACCTGATGTTGTACGATGCTTAACTTTGTCCACACCAGTCCAATACCAGCTCCTCCATATCAGAAATACAGTGTGTGTGTTACAATGTGTTTATTCCCAAAGAAACCCTTTCAGCATTTAGACATATACGTCATTATAATTTACAAAAGGTACTTGGGTCTCCTCGTACACTAAAAGCAAGCATAAAGTACAGCAAACAGTTAGGAAAGCAAATAGTATGTCCTTATTGCAACTGGGTTTGAGTACAGGAGCAAGGAAATCTTACTGCTGCGTGCAGTGCCTTGGTGAGATCACACTTGGAGTACTGAGTGCAGTTTTGCTTCCTTACCCAAGGAAAGATTGCCAAAGAGAGAGTGCAGTAAATGTTCACCAGACTGATTCTTGGGACGTCAGGTCTATTGAATGTGTAGAGATTGGGTAGACTGGATCTTGTTTTCACTGAAGTTCAGAAGGATGAGAGTGGAATTTCATTAAAACATTTACATTTCTGACAGGACTGGGCAGACTGGATGCAGGGACAATGATTTCCTGGGCAAGGGATTCCAGAACAAAGGGTAACAGTCTCAGAATACATGGGAGATCACTTTGGTTGGGGAGAAAGAGAAAATTCTTTTCCCAAAGAATGCTGAACCTGTGAAACTTTCTACCACAGAAGGCCTGGAGACCAGATCACAGAATATATTCAAAAAAAGAATCAAATCTCTAGGGGCAAAATATGTCAAGAGGGATGGTGAGAGGACATGTACTTGACATTGAGATAGAGCATCTGCCAATGGCAGAAATTAAGCTTGATGGTCCAAGTGGTCTAATCTTTTGCCGATTTTCTACGTTTCTAACATACAAGTACAATAAATATCAGAAATAAAGATAGGCTGTCTCAATTCATTTCCTAATTCTTTCTCAATCTGCAGCAGAAAAATATAGTTTTTGACACTTAAGGTGCTGTTGCATATAATTGAATAGAAACAATCTGGAAATGATTTTCAAATCAACCGGTATTGGTGTTTATCTTTCATACGTTAACTAATCCAATGCTTGTATGCCTACCTGATTTCCATAACCCTCAATAAAACCAGATATCTGTACAGACAGAAAGTACAGACTTTTCTTTTCACTTGTACATTTTAAACAGCTATCCAAAAGACTATTCTCCTGATCTATCCATACAGATCTTTCAGACTTTTCTTTTCACTTATACATTTTAAACAGCTATCCAAAAGACTATTCTCCTGATCCATCCATACAGATCTTTCATTATCAAATGTTCATCCAATTCCTTTTCAAAAATTATTATTGAATCCTCATTCAGCATGCTTTCATTCAACATCATTAAAAGAAAACCAATAAATCTTGACTCTGATTGCCTGCCAATTTTCTCAAATCTATATCCTCTGTTTCTTGTCCACGGAAGCAGTTTTTCCCTTCATGCTACAGTAAAATCCCATATAATATTTTAAATGCTTTATCCTACACTGCTCAAAAAGAACAAACCACTTTCTCTAGCCTAACACACAAATGAAATGCCTCATCCTATTCCAGTAAATCTATTTTCACTTTTTCCGTGGCTTTGATATCTCTTGTAATCTCCTTTTCCTTCAATCACCCATCTAACCTACTCTCAAGACACAGAGATGACCCTCGATAAGGTTTTGTTTCAGCACCATTAGCAAGTAGAAGAAAGAGTTTTTGATGCGAACACTGCAAAGAGGTTTATGGAAACAGCTTCGAGGAAGTATCTGATTATTGTCTCTGCTTAAAAGAATAATTTGGCATTTTTCAGACCCCAAAACTCTATATTCAGTCAATTTAGAGGTGGAATATTAAAGGAAAATAAGGGATGCTTTATTCAGCTAGAAGTATTTATCACTAATAGGTATCCAAAGAAAGAAAATGTTGCATTCCCAAATATTAACCTCCACCACCACGATGAGTATGACAGAAAAAAATCCGTACTCCTTTGATAACAACCAAATATATAAATACTTCAACATGTCAATTATCTTTCTCTTTGTTTGAATTAATTTCATATTAGTAATATAACTTTTTTGAAAGTATCAATATAATGAATAGCCAGTCTTTACAGTTTTTAAAAAAACTCTTCTATTTGCATTGTTGTTTATCACAAAAAAAATCAGCACAACAGGAGTTGGCAAACAAAATTTTTAGCTCATTCTACTGGAAGCATATATGGATGTTGAGGGAGGACATGATTAGGCAGACTGCAATCGCCTCGGCAACTGGGTTCACCATTGTGATATTTTTAGCCAACCTGTTCAAAACTGTTATTGTGAACCTTCAGATTGAGTGGGACTTGAAGCTGGATCTCCAGGCTCAGAGCTAGGGACACTACTACAGTGTTATTAGAGCCCTCTGGATGTGCTCAGCATCAAAGCTCAGACAACTAATGGCCACATACTAATATACCGTGCAATCAAATATCAATTAAAGAGTCAACATCATTGCATTTCTGCTAGGTGAAATGGATTTTAATGCAATATGCCCATTTGGCAAAGCCAGTACAGAAAATTGCAGAATTCAAACTATAAGTTGCATTCAAGATATATCAAATTTCCATGATAATTCACATTAGTTTAAAAATCATCATAGCAGAAGATAATGCTTCCACCCACTTTCAAAAATCATCATGTTAACGGATTGTTAAACAGGCTGGTTTCTACTTAGGGCCCTTAAGTGTGGTTCTTCTAGGAAGCTTTTAAAATTAAGCTTTCCCTTTTTGGACATAAATAGCTATATTTTAAAATCTTTTGAATGATTTGCATTTTAAAAACATTCTTAAAATGTCTCTTGTACACTAATAAGAACAAGCAATTGATGGCAAATAAGTCCATTTTAAACTTGCGTTTGCAAGTGCTCGAAAGGTCGTGTTCCATGTCTCTGATGAACAATGATTCATAATAGATCTTATGTAGTGACATGCAAATGCTTTGGGCAGAAATTTGAGGAAGAAGACATTTTCCAAAACTAGTGCATGTATAAAGTTGAAATTCTACCCCAAAATTAAAGCAATGGACAAAAGTGCACTAGGTAACATAAGGTAGTGCAATTATGCAGTCACACAATTAAAGACCATTTGGTTTAATTATTGAATCTCTATTAATGCTAATTGAGTTTTTAAATCAGTTACGGTTGAACTTACTCCTCTGAGAAATAGCTCCAATAATGTTATCAACATACAATACTGAAACCAAATTAGCAGCAAAATAGAAAAAATAATAAAATGAATTACAATTCTTTGTGTCCAGATGGTATTGCTTTAATAGTGTACTGTAGGACAGCTTCAAGAGGTGTTTCTCCAATATCTGATGAAGGACCTGTTGCCATAGAAACTACATTTACATAACAAGGCAAGTTTGATGGCCATCAATTTTATTTTGGCATAATGCATGTTGGCAAATTTGTATATAAAGAATTACATAAAGGTATTGCTTGTGACTACATAGTTGGTGGACTTTATATAAGCCTTTACTTAGAACATGGGCTCCAAGTCGACTCTAGAGACTTGAACATCAAGTCTCTGGCAGGGCCTGCTCTAAGGCCCTGTCTCCTGTCAGGTAAATATAAAAATCCCATGGCATCATTTTTGAAGACTAACAAGGTTTTCCTTGATATCTTGGAAAAATATACATCTATTTCTGAATTTTATAAAAACTGATTAGCTAATAATGACAACAATGAAGTTCATGGGAGTGTGCATATTGTCTGCCATGTCCCTATAATCAAAAATGAACTCTAAAGTGCTTTAGGATGTACTAAGATCCTTAAAAGCACATTGAAACCCAAGTCATTCTTTAAATAACTACCAAACTCAGACAGGTTAATTAACAAAATATGGGTTCACACATGGGTATACTGGCAGTCTGAACCAATCAACTAACATAACAACTTCACAACCTACAAGACCAACTTTTGCCAATTTTCACAAAGCATTATGAGTGAGCAGATGAAGAAGCCAAGAAGTAGCAAACTTCAATGTTGTACAAGTCCTTCTCATTACTTCACCTTTATTTTAGTTATCTGTGATCCAGACCATAAAACCCTTATTAATTACCCTTTTAAAAAATTGTTCTTGGAATGCAAGTGTCACAGGGACGGCCAACATTTGTTGATCAACTGTTACCACTCTCTGCAAGATGGTGGTGCTGTTTACTTGAACTGTTGCAGTCTATATGGTATAGGAACACTCACATTGCCAACAGGACAGGAATTCTAATTTCTTGACCAGTGATAGTGTAGGAATGGTGATAAGTTCCAAGTCAATAAGATGAGTGACTTGGAGGAGAACTTGTGGTGGTGCTCTTATGTTTCTGCTACACTTTTCTTCAAAGTGGAAGAGTTAATGAATTTGGAAGTTGCTGTTGAAGGAACCTTGCATTTAATCGACAGTATACAGTTCTGCCACCGTACAACATGACAATGGGGCAGAATGTTAACAGTGGTGAATCAATTGAGTTTCTTTGCCTTGGGAAATGTTGACTATGTTGTTGCAGCTGCATTCATCCATGTAAGTAGAGAAGATTCCATCAAATGTCTGACTTGCACCATGTTGATGGTGGCCAGGCTCTGGAGAACCAGGAATTAGTTTCTCTCAGGAACTGAACTGAACTGGGTCAGTTCAGTTCCTGGTCAAAGGTAATCCATAAGATACTCATGGTTGAGGAATCAGTATTGGTAACACCATTGAATATCAAGAATGAGTTGGTCTCGAACACGCCTCTTTAGTACTATGCTGCATCCAGTGCCTTCAACTATTTCTTTATATCATATGGAATGAATCAAATTGTCTCAAAGCTGACATCTGTGATACTTGGGGATCTCAAGAGGGGGCCAGAATGGATCATCCATGCAGCACTCCAAGCTATGAAGACAGTTGTAAATGTTTCACCTTTTGGTTTTCACTGATGTGTCAGGGTCTCTCATCTTAGATGTCTTTTGAGCCTTTACGTCTACCAGTTGTAAACTAGCCACCAAAGGACATGACCCACTATCATTAGTATCCTTACATACAGATGAAGAAGGACACCACTTCGACTGGGCCAACCCTAGGACAGGCCAAATAGAGACACGCACAGGAATTCTAACCTGAACTCTATCAATAAACACATCAATTTGGACCCCATCTACCATCCTCTGAGAAAGAACCAGAAATGATATCACCCACCCTAAGAGACTGAGACACATAAATAGAAAGCGGGATATAACGGCAGCACTTCCCCGGAGGCTCACCGATGATGTAACCTAGCCATAGTGACGAAACGCCTGTAAACAAACCTTCTGCTCAGTGAGCAAACTTACAACCTTTAAGCTTATCTGTTCAGTCTGGGATAAACCAGACTGGGTGGATGATGCTGGGAATGACTGAGTGTTGGATGTACAACAAAGGAGAAGGATAGAAGTAATGTTAGGAGGCCCACACATTTTCTCCATAATACCCTCACATGCAGCTAATAGTGGATCCTTTCCCAGTCACATACCATACAGGGAAAGAAAGAAGTCTCAAAGAAGCAATTAGAAATTGGTGTTAGAGCAGTCGAGAAGCCAAAGAGAAAAACAAGTGAAGTCATATTCTTTAGCTTACTGCATGTAACACTATGGTATGCTGAATAATACAATACAATTATTCACTGTAAAACAACAGAATTCATAACCATTCAATGAAGTATTACTTGATACAGACAATATTATTTCTCCAAGTACCTCTCTAAGTAACTAGTGGCTTCAGATTGTAACTTAATTGAACCTTGAAGAGCTGATTTTTTTTTGTCAGTAAAACATACAATTTAGAATCAGCTATAATTTTCCAAATGAACGGTCCATTGATTAACTGAATAACAGGCTTTTCTGATTCTAGTATCATCCAGTTTGTACATATGGAGAAAATTTGAAAACCTGAACTCTATGCAGTTAAGTGATGTGATTTGCAAACCCGGAGTATGCTTTAATCTCTTGATTATGGTTGTTTCTGAGTTACACAGAATATAAAGAACCCAAGGATGCTAAACAATTTTCATGGTTCATTATATTAATCTGAAGTAATACAGCAGGATAAACATGACAGAAATATTACACTATCAATAAGTAGTCACTGTGAGGGTGAATGGGGCATTGGGTTAAAATGCTTCACCACTTGGACGTAACTTTGAACAAAACTATGGGGACACGTTATGGAGTAAATAGAGTCAGAGTCATAGAGATGCACAGTCCTTCGGAAACAGATCCCTCGGTCCAACTTGTCCATACCGACCAGTTATCATATTGGCCCATATCCCTCTAAACCCTTCCTATTCATATACCCTTACAGATGCTTTTAAATGCTGTTATTGTACCAACCTCTACCACTTCCTCTAGCAGCTCATTCCATACACACACAACTCTCTGCATAAAAATTGTCCCTTTTATATTTTTCCCCTCTTACCCTGAACCTATGCCCTCTAGTTCTGGACTCCCCTACCCCAGGGAAAAGACCTTGTCTGTTTATCCTATCCATGCCCCTCATGATTTTACAAACTTCTAGCTCAGCCTCTGACGCTCCAGGGAAAATAACCCCAGCCTATTCAGGCTCTCCCTCGAGCTCAACTCTTCCAACCCTGGCAACATCCTTGCAAATGTTTGCTGAACCCTGTCAAGTTTCACAGCATCCTTTCGATAGGGAGGAGACCAGAATTGCACACAATATTCCAAAAGTGGCCTAATCTAACAGAACAAGTTAGACATATAAGGCTTCCAGTCCAATATGGTGGTAGAGTAGGGCTCCTGTACTGGAGATCATCTGCTCTGACCACTTTTCTTTTCTTTTTCGTTTCATTTCTTGGCTTTCTCTCTTTCTTACTTACTTGGCCCAGCGTGCTGGAGAGTGAGCCCCTACTTACTTTTCCGGAGCAAGCAGAGGACCTGGAATCGGTGGCAGCTACAACTGTAGAGGCAACGTTGGCCAAGGTAGGCACATCAGCAAAAGATGGCCTGGGGATTGATAACTTCATTGTTGGTTGGATCTAGTTCTGGAGGCTACAAAGTGGTGGTGAAGGGCATCACTGTGACGTCAATGAAGTGGGCCCAGCAGCAAGAGATGCAACTCCTATGTTGGTTGGTCCAGTGCAGGTGGTGATGGACGAGTATCAGCTCAGTGGCAAAGATGACGCCTGAAGATTGGTGACTTCGACATATATTACGTCTGGTACAGATGGCAGCAGAGTGGTGGCGGACAGAGGGCAGAACAAGGTGTCATCTACGGTGATGAGCTGGCTCAGGTCTGATGGACTCTCTTTAAACTATATCTTTCTTTCTTTCCCCTTATTCTTCAGTTATTCAAAATGGTGTCATTTCATGGTGACCAACGAAAGCATTTCACTGTATTTTATTGTAATTTTACTGTGAAATACACATGGCATAAAATCAAAATCAAAGTCAAATATAAAGAAGGGCCAGTTGAATAAAGTGCATTCCTGATGAAGACTTCCCCCATGAACAGTTCACTTCAGGAATTCAGCTCAGTGCTCCCCTGTCATTTCTTTTCTGTTAATTTTAAAACAAATTGGTAGTAAAATAATGCTGAGCATGCACCTGAATTCCTAATATGAACTCCAGACAGTCAAGAGTCCCTACTAGGAACGAAAGATTAGAAATCAGCCCTACTGAGTTTTAGTTTTAGTTTGTGTAGCTGGGTTTTAGTTGTGTTTATGAATGAGCAATATTAAATCAATATTAAACAAAATTAGAAAGAATAACATGCCAAAGGGATAAAGTTTCAGTTTGGACTTTTTTGCCAGTCTGATGGGATGAAAGTATCCTCTCTTTGATGCTTAGCAACATGCTGAATAGAATCAGTTTGGCTTGGGCTTAACTCAGCTTCTGCTGTGCTTGAGTTTGCACTCCAAAATGTCTGATTCAACATCAAAACACACTAAAAACTCAAACTAGCTGATATGAGAAGTGTAATCTTTCAGATATTCCAATGCAGGGTATCTTCAGATCATGGGAGTTACTTCAGTGCAATCCACTCACATCCAATCTATGTTCATTTGACATGATATTCTGCGAAACTTGACTTTTCTATTTTGTTACCCCGCTTCACCAATACAGTGCATCAAGTTTGTAGATGAGCCTTTAAAGATCATTGACATTTAGGAGCATGGAAGCAATTCCGCTTGTCATTGCTAGGCTGATGCCAGCTCTTCAACTGTGCCAATTGTTTCTGTTATAATTTCTTTGCTCTTTCATTTTAAGAAAAGATACCTAGAAGTTTTAAGCAAAGGTCACTCAGCTGAATATGTCTGTGCCAGCTCTCTCCAAGAGATTTCCATTTAATTCTTGCTCTTTCCCATTTCATTCATTATTTTTTCATTTTCAATATTTATGCTCTATCTTTTTAAAAGCAGTAATATATTCTGTTTCAGGCAATGTTTCCAGTAGGATATTCTATGCCCTAACAAAGTTTCACATAAAATAAAATTATATGCAACCTCTTCAGTCGATGATCTTGACTTTATATGCTCTGGGTACTGTCTCAGTATCTCTTTCAAATGATTATCCAATTCTCCTTCAAACAAGGTTATAGTCTCTGCCTCAATGGCTAATTGCAGTAAAATTTATGTGAAGTCCCCCTTTATTCAAGTGATAATCCTCAGTATACATTCCTTGTTACCAGCTTGCTAACCAAGGGAACCACTTTGCAAGCTGTAAGCAGAGAGACATAAGGCGATTGTTAATGCCAACAGAGAGCTCCAAGAATTGACTGATGGGTTTGTTCATGATAGCGAATCTAATTCCACACATCTGGGTTGGTTCTTGGGTTTTCTTTTTGAGAAGATGATCATGTAACCACCTCCTTTCTCCCACAACTACTCTTTGCTTGCTCTTTGAGTCATCTGCAGGGCAGCAACATTGACATTGATATTCTCCAGTTCATGGAAAACCTTACTTCTGGCACATATATAGCATTACAACATGGATTCTCAATTTACTCCCAGCTTTCCAGCTGGACAATTCTTCATGTCATTCTAGGTTCACCCATCCACTGCTCTTCAAAAACTTTCCGCTGAGACAGAGCATCCCAGAACTCTCTTCCATGAGCAAGGCTAACCTCAGATGTTCCATGTAGAACTCTCTTCCATGAGCAAGGCTAACCTCAGATGTTCCATGTCCTAACAAAGTTAGGGGCAGCACGGTGGCACAGTGGTTAGCACTGCTGCCTCACAGCGCCTGAGACCCGAGTTCAATTCCCGCCTCAGGCGACTGACTGTGGAGTTTGCACGTTCTCCCTGTGTCTGCGTGGGTTTCCTCCGGGTGCTCCGGTTTCCTCCCACAGTCCAAAAAGATGTGCAGGTAAGGTGAGTTGGCCATGCTAAATTGCCCGTAGTGTTAGGTAAGGGGTAAATGTAGGGGTATGGGTGGGTTGCGCTTTGGCGGGTCGGTGTGGACTTGTTGGGCCAAAGGGCCTGTTTTATCATCACATTTTTGATTGGAGAGCCAGCTTTGACCAGCATCCTGCTTGTTTGCCAATACAGTAAGTGCTATTTTCCAGTTCTTCACATCAGTAGCTGCATTAGACCCCTTTCTTTCTCTCCCTGTGTCTATCTCCAAAAAATGACTCTTCTTTTCCTGTGTCAAGGTGTGAAACCTGAGACTTGATTTTTAACGAGTTTCAGTTTGGGCTTACTCTGTGTGAAAATTTGAGAATCAACATCCTGACTTTTTTTTCCTGAGCAAGAGTATATACTTGAAACTGTTCAAAACTAATTTTATTCCAATCTTTCTATTAACCTAGTGAGTCTATCTTCTTCGGGCCCCACAATGATTCACAAATGTAACTGACTGCTTTGTGAATTATCTCATTATAATTTTTGTTGGTTTAGGTAATTCTAGGTCTACAACTAATGAATGTAGCATGCGCTGTCCTTCAGGACATCAGCACATACTTGCATACCTGTTTGAAGAAAGTGAACTAGCTATCCATTTTTAAGTTCACATGAAAATCTCATTCGCTGGACATTTGGCAGTGAAGGCATGCATAGCTTGTCTTTTTAAAAATAATTCAATCACCAGCATAGAAACAGACCCTTTGGCCCAACTTGTCTCCGCTGACCAGATATCCTAAACTGATCAAGTCCCATTTACCAGCATTTGGCCCATATTCCTTTAAACCCCCCTTAATTATGTACCCACCCGGGTGCCTAATAAATGTTGTAATTGTATGCACCTTTACTACCTTCTCTGGCAACTCATTCCATACATCCATCATCCTCTGCATGAAAAAGTCACCCCTCAGGTCCCTTTTAAATCTTTCCCCTCTCACTTTAAACCTGTGCCCTATAGTTTCAGACTCACCTATTCTGGGAAAAAAAGACCTTGGCTTCGCACCCTATCCATGCCCCTCATGATTTTATAAACCTCATAAGGTCACCCACCCCTCAGTGGTGCCAATCAAGCATGCTGCTTCAACCTGGATGGTGTCAAGCTTCTTGAGTGTTGTTGGAGTTCCATCATAGTCAGAACTTGTGCCTTGTAGATGGTGGACAGGCTTTGGGGAGTTATGGGGCAAGTTACTTCCTGCACTATACCTAGCCTCTGACCTGTTCTTGTAATGACTCTGGTTATGTGTTGAGCTTTTGGTCAGTGACAACCTCAAGGATGTTATACTCAAATTGCCCTATAACATAGCTGGCAAGGAATCACCTGGAATAAGTTCCAAAACATGTTGTTTGAATGGGTGAGTGTAAAATATAACTCAATTTCCATTAGTAAGATGATCCTTGGACAACAAGAGACTTGCATTTATATAGTACCTTATCACATTACTTAAAAGTCTCAAAAACTTCACATAAAAGGCAAGTGAAAAGTTAAAAAAAAAACAACTGAAGAGGTTAGTCTAACCTACAGCTGAACCAAATCATCAGTCAAATTGTCAATATGAAGAAAATCATTGTCTTCTGTAGCTGTAATAATTTAACTGAGATGTCCTTCAGACAAAAATTGAAACCTTGTCGCTTTGTTCTAATAGGTCATGAGATGTTAAAGAGCCACTGATCTGCCCATTTCTTTGACCTTACTTCTTTATCTTTTTACACAAAACTCAGCAATTTGATTTATGTTCATTCAGAAAATGTCTTTTTTTTAGAAAAAAAGATAACTTGAGAAATATCCTTCTCTAAGCTAGGTAGCAGATAAGTTACATAGAAGGCATGTTCTGTTGGGTGGCTGGGCTGGTGAGGTTCGATTTAATTACGCAGTCATATACACAGAATAGCATCAGGGAATAGCTGCAGCACAGACTGGGACCATTCTGCTGTGCATGATGAGGTAGAAAAAGCTCCAAATATGTCTCCATCAGCAATGATGGTGGAGACCTGCAATCAACAACTGCAACCATCTTTGAGCGACAAGTGCTGAATGTATGACGCATTATGAACTTCTCTTCGAAGCACCACAGCACAGAAACCAGTCTTCAGACAATTTGATTCACTCTACAGGACATCAGAAAACAGCTTAGTGTACTGAATACAGCCAGTGTTGTGGCCACTGACAGTATATTGGGCTGTCATCATAACAATGTGCTCCTGAACTGGTGACATTTTCAGCTGGCAACTACCTAACGAGTGAAAAATTCTCTGCTGTGTTCCATCCAGGGAAAAAAAAAGAGACAATTACATCCCAACTAATTAATGCTGTATCAGTCTACATTCAATCAACAGCAAAGTGAAACAAGGGGTCACTTACAGTGCTATCAAGTGGCACATACCCAGCACTAACCTTTATCTAATACAGTTTGGATTTAACTTGGAATACTTTGCTCCAGATTTCATTACAGCCTTGGTCAAAACATGGACAAAAGAGCTGAATTCTAGAGGTGAAGTGAGAATGATTACTCTTGACATAAGGCAGTATTTGGCCAAATGTGCATGAAGGAGTCCTAGCAAAACAGGAGCCAATGTAATTCAGTGAGATAACCTTCCACTGATTGCAGTCATACCAATCTCAAAGGAAAAGGACTGTAGATTATCAACATTAACCATTTCATTGTAACAAATCACTAGACTCCCTCAAGAGTGTCCTCAGTCTAACCATCTTTAGATACCTTATAATAACCTTTTTATAATAAGACCAAGGTTCTGGGTGGGGGTGTGGCATAGGGGAAGCTTTGCACTGAAGAAGGCAGTGAGCAGTACCATTCGTAAGTTCTCAGATAATGAAGTAGCTCATGCCAGCATATAACAATGCCTGGATCACATACAGGCTTGATCCAATAAGTGGCAGGGCAAATACCATTCGGGCCACAGAAATGTCAAGTATGACAAGACAGAATTAACCATCATTCTTTGACATTAAGCAGCATTACAATTGCTGCAATTCCAAAAACCATCACTTAGGTCTCACCATTGACCAGAAATTGGATTAGCCATACATATTTAGTCTTGGCTGTAAAAAATAAGCCAATTGACTGACACCTCATCCTCTACTTTAAACCCTCACTACCTTCACCACTGGTGCACAATGCCAGAGCGTGTGCACCATTTGCATGATATAATGCAGTAATATAACAAGGTTTCTCATTAGAAACTTCTAGAACCATGACCTCTAACAACAGAGAAAGAAGGGAAGCAGGTTTTCATTTTATTATTCTTCCACGGGATGCAAGAATACTTTCTTTTCCATTCTCAATTGCCTTGTGGTTGAGATAGTGAATTGCCTTCTTGAACTGCTCCAGAAACATCACCACTGGACAGTTCCACACGCTTTCACAGACCAAGATAATGAGGGAACACATTAGTGTTCCTTCATCATGACTGGTTTCAAAATCTTGAACTGTAATACTAATAGCACTGTCAGTTATAGAACATAGAATACAGCACAAGAACAGGCCCTTCAGCTTCCATTATGTTATTCTAAGCTAGTCCCATCTGCCTGCACACAGTCCATATTGCTCTATTCTCTGCTTGTTCATGTTTGTCTACATGTTTTTGAAACTAAGCTATCATATCTGCTTCTACCATGTACCGTGGCAGTGTGTTCCTGCCATCTACCACCCTCTGTGTAAAAACATGCCTCATCCATCTTCTCTAAACTTTCCTCTCTCACCTTAAATCTGTGCCCTCAGGTATTTGACATTTCCACCCTGGGAAAAGACTCTGACTACCCACTCCACCAATGCTGCTCATAATTGTATATACTTCTATCAGAACTCCCTCAGCCTTCAACAGATAATCCAAGTTTGTCCACCTTCTCCTTATAACTAATACATTCCAGTCCAGGCAATATCCTGTAAATCTCTGCTGCACCCTCTCCAAAACCTCCACATCCTTCTTATTGTGCAACAACCAGAACTGCAAGTGCTGCCTGACCAAGTCTTATGCAGTTGCAACATGACTTGCCAACTTTCATGCCTAATGGCCTGACTGATGAAGGCACCATATCATATCCCTTCCTTCCCACCTTATCCACCTGTGTTGCCACATTCAGGGAGTTAAAGATTGGATCCCAAGATTCCTCTGTATGTCAATGCTCCCCAGGATTCTGACATTAATTATTTAGTTTCCTATTGCATTTGACCTCCCAAACTGCACATTAGTCCGAATTAAACTCCATCTGCCATTTCTCCGCCCCATGCTCCAACTGATCCATATCCTGCCATACCCTTTGACAATCTTCCACACTATTCACAGCTCTATCAATTTTTGTGTCATTCCCAAATTACTATCAAACTATTGACATTTTCATTCAAATCATTTATATATATTACATATAACAGAGGTTCCAGAACTGATCATTATGGAATATCACTGGTCACAGGCTTACAGTCAGAGAAACATCCCTCCACAATTACCAATATGGCCAAGCCAATTTTGTATCTAACTTGCCAACTTACTGTGGATTGCATGTGATTTAATCTTCTGGACCAGCCTATCATGAGGGACCTTGTGAAAAGCTTTAGTCAAGTCTATGCAGACAAATCCGCTGCCTTGCCCTCAATCATCTTCATCACTTTCTCAAAATAAAAACTCAGTCAAGTTTGTGAAACAAGATCTCTCCCACAGAAAGCCATTCTATCACTAGTAACTCCAGTCATCTCCAAATGCAAGTAAATTTTGTTCTTAAGAATCCCCTCCAATAATTTCCCTATCACTGACAATAAAGCTCACTGGCCATAATTTCCTGGATTATCCCTAGTTTCCTTCTTGAACAAAGGAACCATGTTGACTATTCTCCAGTCTTCTATGAAGTCACCTGTGGTCAAAGAGGATACAAAAAACCTCTGTCAAGACCCCAACAATCTCCTCCCTTGCCTGCTTCAGTATCTTAGGATAGATCCTGGGGATTTATCCTCCTTCTTAATATTGACATGTCCCAAAGTATCAATAGAACCCTCTCTAAACTTAGCATCATTCACGGTGGTTCAGTGGTTAGCACTGCTGCCTTACAGCACAAGGAACTCGAGTTCGATACCACCCTTGAGCCACTGACCATGTGAAATTTGCATATCCTCCCTGTGTCTGTGTGGGTTTCCTCCTACAGTCCAACAATGTGCAGGTTAGGTGGCATCCACTGACCATGATAAATTGCCCATAGTGTACAGGAATGGTTGATTGGCCATGAGAAATGCAGGGTTACAAGGTTAGGGTAGGGGTGAGAGTCTTTGGGCAGAGGGAGAGGTCATGTAGGTTCGATGGGCTGAATAGCCTGCTTCCACACTGTAGGGATTCTATGATTCTTTGTCTTTTCTCTTGGTGAATATTCCACTTCCTCTAGCTACAGAAATAGATTCCTTCCTTTGTCCTTGAATGGGTTACCCTCTTGCTGGTAATATATCCATTAAAGCCTTGTGATTCTTCTTAAACCTACTTGCCAAGGACATTTCATGGTCCCTTCTAGCTCTCCTAATTTAATTTTTAAAGTTCTTTTCTGCTTCCATTATACTCAAGGGCCTTGTTTGATTTCTGTTTCCTCAACATTTTAAACTAAACTTTCGGCATCTGTCATCATCCAACGTTTAAGAATCTTGCCATCCTTACTGAACATGCTGGTCTTGAATTCTGGCGAATTGGCATATAAAGGATTCAGATGTCAGATCTGGATTTATTTTCAAATAGCTGTCCCCAGCCAAATTTTTCCAGTTCTTGCCTAATTAGCCTTCCTGCCTGAAGACCAGTCTTATTCTTTTCCATAACTACCTTAAAACCTAAGGAATTCTGATCACTGTTCTCAAAGTGCTCTCCCACTGAAATGTCAATCACCTGGCCAGGCTTATTTCTCACTACAAGCTCTATGGCCTCCTCCCTAGCTGAACAATCCACACATTGTTTTAAGAATGCCTCTTGGATGTACCAAACACATTCTGTTCCATCTAAGTGCCTGAAACTAAAGGAGTCCAAATGAATATTGAGGAAATAAAAATCACCCACTTTGGCAAGCCTGTTGTTCTTTTTTTTGTTATTGCTAGAATCCCTACAGTGTGGAAACAGGCCATTCGGACCAACACGCTCACACCGACCCTCCGAAAAGTATGCCTCCCAGACCCATTCCCCTACCCTTTACCCTACATTCCCTGACTAATGCAGCTAGCCCACATTATCACTGAACGCTATGGGTGATTTAGCATGGCCAATTTACCTAACCTGCACATCTTTGGAACGGAGAAGGAAACCGGAGCAAACCCACCCGTGCATGGGGAGAATGTGCAAACTCCACAGAGACAGTTGCCCGAGACTGGAATCAAACCAGTGTCCCTTGTGCTGTCAGGCAGCAGTGCTAACCAATGTGCCACTTTCCGTGATCTGCTTATATATCTGTTCCTCTACAAGTTCCTGCTGACTATTGGGAGGCCTATACTCTAAACCCATCACAGTGATTGTACCTTTCTTATTCCTAAATTGTAGAGGAGAAAGTGAGGTCTGCAGATGCTGGAGATCAAAGTTGAAACTTAATTGCTGGAACAGCACAGCAGGTCAGGCAGCATCCAGGGAACAGGAGATTCGACGTTTCGGGCACAGGCCCTTCCTCAGGAATGAGCAGAGAGTGTTCAGCAGGAGAAGATAAAAGGTAGGGAGGAGGGACTTGGAGGAGGGGCGTTGGAAATGTGATAGGTGGAAAGAGGTCAAGGTGAGGGTGATAGGTCGGAGTAGGATGGCACGGTGGTTAGCACTGCTGCCTCACAGCGCTAGAGACGGCACGGTGGCACAGTGGTTAGCACTGCTGCCTCACAGCGCTAGAGACCCGGGTTCAATTCCCGACTCAGGCGACTGACTGTGTGGAGTTTGCACGTTCTCCCCGTGTCTGCGTGGGTTTCCTCCGGGTG
>NC_057721.1:36685253-36693304 GCF_004010195.1 Chiloscyllium plagiosum | reverse complement strand
TTGGCCTCTCCGCCTCCATCCTACTCCGACCTATCACCCTCACCTTGACCTCTTTCCACCTATCACATTTCCAACGCCCCTCCTCCAAGTCCCTCCTCCCTACCTTTTATCTTCTCCTGCTGAACACTCTCTGCTCATTCCTGAGGAAGGGCCTGTGCCCGAAACGTCGAATCTCCTGTTCCCTGGATGCTGCCTGACCTGCTGTGCTGTTCCAGCAATAAAGTTTCAACTTATTCCTAAATTGTACCCATATTACCTCACTGGCTGAACCCTCCAAGATTTCCTCTCTTAGTATAGCTGTGACATCCTCCGTAATCACTGATGCAACTCTCCCACCCATTGCATATCTTTTTTTCTTACTCCTGAAACATCTAAACCCTGGAACCAGAAGCTGCCAGTCCTGTCCTTCTGTCAATTGAGTTTCTGAAATGGCTATCACATTGTAGTCCCATGTACTTGTCGAGGCTCTAAACTCCTCTGCCTGATCTTTTATACTCCATGCATTAAAATGTACCTCTATCATACAGACTTGGCAGTTCAGGAAGGCAATTCATCACCACCTTCTCATGGACAAATAGCGATTGACAACAGTTTTTTTTATTAATTCATCAAATTAATTCAGGACAACATAATTTAAGTCCTAAGTAGGTTGAAGAGCAAATAATTTCTGTTCAGTCGTGCCAATAGATTCTTAAATTACAAAAATATGCTCATATGAAAATTTATTCAGTATCCAATTGTACCAATTTTATATAGCAGTCACTGTCCAGTAAAACTCAAACAGAGGACTTATAATAAAATCTGTACAAGTGCTTTTTTATAATTAAGATTGAATTTGTATAATTCCACTATCAAAGAAGTAATTAAAATAAAGCCCATGAACAGATTACACATGCACAAATTATAACATCCCTTCCTTTGCCACTTCGCACATTACAGCAGGTTAATGGTTTGAACTACTAAATTTTGCTTGTGACAATATTACTGCTGTGGCCATAATGGTAGTTGCTGTTATGATAACTTCCTGCCATTTAAAGGGAACTTTCTAAAAATAAAAGTTTGCAAGGTGATTTAAAAGTTTCCAAGCTAAACATGCACCTATGAAGTTTTGCTTCAAGGTATTAAAACAAAAATGACATTTCCTTTTACTTGCTAACTGGTTACACAGAGAATACAGCTGGAAAAGAGATTAATTTGCTTGATAAATCTCAAAATATATTTAAAGAAGTTGTTTAGTCAACGTGTACAGAGTTGCTCTTACACACTTCCGGAACAAGTGGGAATTGAATCTGAACATCCTGGTCCAGAGATGGAAATACTACCACTGCGTCACCACAGCCCTTCTGGGTCTGCTTTGTGTAATTTCTAATTGATCTGCTCAGCAATATTAATCCACACCTCTTGTCCAGTCAGGACCTGAAGCCAGGTCTCCTGGCTCAGAGGCAGGGACATTATCACTGCATCACGGGAACCTTTTGTGTCTACTTTATATAGAGCTCAAGGGATAGGTTCGACCTAGGCAGGCCATTGCCTGTCACCAAGAGCACTCAAACACAATGAGCTCCAAAGGGGGATTCATTAGTGATTTCCAGGAGCCTTGTAGGTGTTATCACACACTTTTTCGAAAGACGTTTCTTGTGGCAGTGATAATATCCCTACCTCTGAGCCAAGAAACTTGGGTTCAAGTCTCATCTGTTCCAGTGATGGAAATTAACATTTCAGAACAGGTTGATTAGAAAATAGCTTTAGTGCTGTAGTCATGGCCAAGCGGTTAAGACGATGGATTAGATATCGTGAGGTTTGAATCTTGGGTGGCACAGTGGCTCACTGATTACCACTGCTGCCACAAAGTACCAGCACTCCAGGTTTGATTCCGGTCTCAGTGACTGTCTGTGTGGAGTATATACGTTCTCCCTGTGTCTGTGTGGATTCCCTCCCACAGTCCAAAGACGTGCAGGGTCAGTGGATTGGCCATCCTAAATTGCCCCGCAGTGCCCAGGCTTGTGCAGCAATGGTAAATGTGGGATTATGGGGATAGGGTGGGAGTTCTGGGTTTTGCGTGGGATGCTCTTCAAAGAGTCTGTGCAGACTCAAAGGGGCAAATGGTCTCTTTCCACACTGGAGGGATTTTATGAATCGATCATCTCCAATGTGTAGAGACACAATCTACTCAACCTCTTCTCATGAGACAATCTCTCCATACCTGAGATCAACTTAGAGAATCTTCTATGGACTGGTTGAAATGCCCAGTATATCTTCCCTTATAGAAGGGGCCTAAAGCTGTCAATATTCCAGCTGTGGTCTGATTAGTGTTTTGTAGAGTTTTAGCAAAGCTTCCAGAGCGGGAGAAGGACTCAAAGGGAAGAATTCAGTTGGACTCGGTACATGCCGGTACCTACAAAATTGGTAGGACCAAGAAAGTGAAATGCAGAAGGAACATGTATAAGAAGGAGAGGAGGCTAAACTAAACAGTAGAACTACAAAGCTAATCATCTTATGAATACTTTCTCAGCTCAAAGCAAATTGACAAAGTCAATATGCTTAGACTTCAATTCATGTTTAAAGATTGGTTCCAGGAGAAATGAGTTTTGATCCACTGGGCACTAGCAATACTACTGCAAAGATAGGAAGCCTTCATCATGGGATCAGTCTCTTAACAGGCTCTATAACTATAGTTGTAGAAAGAGTTTAACATTAAACAATTAAAGTTGAGAGAGGGGTGAGGTGGTGACAGTTAATATGAGTGGAGATTTGGCAAGTTAAAGAGAAAGGATAAGGCAACAGTGTAAGCCAGTGATATAAATGATGGTGACCAGAAAGGTCTTTAAATTCCATTTTTTAATTCATTCACAGGATGAGAGCATCGCTGGCTTGGCCAGCATTTATTGCTTATCCCTAAATGCCCAGAGGGCAGTTAAAAATCAACCACATTACTGAGGATCTGGAGTCACATGTACGTCAAACCAGGTAAGGATGAGAGTTTCTCTCCCTATAGGACATTAGTGAACAAAATGGTTTTTCTCTGACAATCAACAATGGAGTTATGGTGACCATAAGACTCCAGATATTTATCAAATTCAAATTCCACCATCTGCCATGACAGGATTCAAACCCAGAATATTACCTGGGTCTCTGGAACAACAGTCCATCAACAATGCTACTAGACGATCACCTCCCCTTAACAGTGACAAGAGGAGTAAGAAGTTATGGATGTAATTCAAGGGAGAGACTGCATTCGTGAAGAAAGGAATAAAGGAATTGCTGAGTTAAATTTTGACTAAATTATGGTATGCTTGGTCTGTTGAAAATCAAAATAGGCCACTTTTTACATTTTAAGTTTAAAAGCACCATTGTAATATAAACATGGTTCAGCAACCATGACACCCTTTAAGGATTCAAAATTTTCCAGGAAGGCATGCTACCAGGAAATATACCTGATTTGGCTTGGTCTATATGAGCAATTGGAGAAAGATTATTGAAGAGCAAAACAATTTTATTGTACTAATCTTAGTAATTAAAAAGGGTCAATGCTTTTAGCGAAAGCTGTGAATTGAGAAACAAAATGACTAGTTCCTCTCCACTTGCCAGATGTAATTAATCTAACAACTATATATTTCATATCACAAAATAATAGCAGTGCATTTATCCCCGTGGGAAGTTGAAAAAAGGGATTGCCCAATGTGTATTTCTCACTTCTTTCCAGTGCTATCCAGCCAGCAAAATGAGAATAAATGCTTTTAGTTTTAAAATTAAGTCATTCCCATTATGGGTTCTATTTTTAATTTGTTAGTCCTTAATTTGTGTAGTTCTCCTCAGCTGAGCCTTAAAAGGAATTATTAATTTTTGCCAGCAACATTTTAAAAATTTCCACTTCCTAACTTTTAAGATTAAATGCTTGAAATAATATTACTCCCAGCTAGTTTAACTTGGCAGCTACCACAAGGTAATATGGGGTTTTTTTTCAAGCATGACAATAATTGTTTAGAAGTTATCACTTTCAGCTAAAATGAAAGCACTACTCAATGAAGTATTAAGTACAGCAGTGCTCTGTGAAAGTACCTTCCTTAGAGCACCTATTTCCATTTTAAAACATGGTTATGAAAATCTGTTTCATGAAAGTTCAATTGAACAGTTACAAAACAATTTCTTAATCACTCCATTATCTTTCTCAGCAAGATTTAAAAATATACAGGTATGTGGTGTCAACACTTTGGAATTCAATGTCACCATACCAAGTTGCATGCTAATTCTTTTCCCGGTTTTCCTTGCTGTGACATTATTTCCAAAATGAACACCAACAAAAACAAACACAAAATGACTGACTAACAGCCTAGAAACTGCTTTCATAATAGGTCTATAACAAAACTTAATGCCTTGCTAAGATATTTGTTTAGAATCTATTTTATCAGTGTCTGTGATCCATACAAGAGAAAAGGACCAATTGGTCAGTTAATATACAGGACAGAGGAACATTATTTGCATGTTGATCATTCATATATGAAAGAAAATAACATAGGCTGCTGTTACGGTGCTATAAAGATGGAGCCATGTTTTACACAAGACTCATCAGCATTTTCTCCTAGAAAACAAGATGATCGGTAATTGGCACTTGTCTTCCAATCCAAAGAATAACAGAATTAAATGGAAAAGACTTCAGCCTGTAATTTTGCTATGACCGAGAGGGTACCCAGTTTATCAAAAATGTGAACCAAGACATGAATCTCGATGTTCCAACTATGAACTGATCACTCACCATTTCTGTAGACCAGTTGTACTTTGTACATCCATAGTTCACAGAGATAACTGCTCATGTTAACAGCTAACCCGAGAATGCAAATTAAAAAAAAAGGGTTTTGTGATTTACATCTGAAAGAAGTGAAACTATCACTGTATTCTAACAGATGAAAGGCTTAACAGACAATCAATTCTTCAATGTATAATTTCAGTTACATCACACAGCAAATTTTTGCTCTTAATTCTGTGTTACGATCGAGCCCTCCACAATCACCTGATGAAGGAGCGTCGCTCCGAAAGCTAGTGTGCTTCCAATTAAACCTGTTGGGCTATAACCTGTGTGATTTTTAACTATGTTAAAATGCAGCTGCCTCCAGTCAGATTTAATTACAAGTAGAGTGTCTAAATCATAATGAGTGAACTCTAGAAAATGTCTAAATCTAAAGATTTATTGGAGAAGTAGGACGCCCCTTCTGGCATTTTTTTGGAAAGATCCAGGGATACCATTGGGAGTGGTATGGTGTCTTTTAAGAGAAGCACATTGCCCTTTAGGATTGTTAAATGTAGGCATGAGTCTGTGTAAAAGTATATAACGTCATGGCAACTATAAAGTTGTTAGGCAAGCTGTCCAAGGAACGAGGCGAAAGTGAGTACGGCAGATGCTGGAAATCAGAGTCAAGATTAGAGTGGTACTGGAAAAGCACAACAGGTCAGGCAGCATCCGAGGAGCAGGAAAATTGATATTTCAGGAAAAAGCCCTTCATCAGGAATGAGGTTGGAAGCCTCGGGGGTGGAGAGATAAATGGGAGGGGGGACTGGGGCGGGGGTGGAAGGTAGCTGAGAGTGCAATAGGTGGATTGAGGTGATAGGTCGGGGGGGTGGATCAGACAGGTGGGAAGGAAGATTGACTGATGGAACAGGTCATGAGGACAGTGCTGAGTTGGAAGCTTGGAACTGGGGGAGGTGGGAGGGAGGGGAAATGAGAGAACTGGTGAAGTCCACATTGATGCCATGGGGTTGAAGGGTCCCAAGGCGGAATATGAGGTGTTCTTCCTCCAGATATTGGGTGGCAAGAAATTTGTGATGGAGGCACGCCTGGACCTGCATGTTCTCGGCAGAGTGGGAGGGGGAGTTGAAATGTTCAGGCATGGGGTGGTGGGGTTAGTTGGTGCGGGTTTCCCAGAGATATTCTTTGAAGCACTCTGTGAACAGGCATACAGTCGGATCTCCCCATTGTAGAGGAAACCACATCACAACTCAACACTGACTTTTTTACAAACCCACCAACTCCCACAGCTACCTGGACTACACCTCCTCTCACCCTACCTCCTGCAAAAACGCTATCCCTTACTCCCAATTCCTCCGCCTCCGCTGCATCTGCTCCCACAGAACACACCAGATGGCCTCCTTCTTTAAAGACCACAATTTTCCCTCCGATGTGGTTGATGATGCCCTCCAGTGCATCTCATCCATGTCCCGCACCTCTGCTCTCAAAACCCAACTCTCTAACTTCAACAAGGACAGAAACCTCATGGTCCTCACCTTCCACCCCACCAACCTCCCCAAATATTGCATCATCCATTTCTGCCACCTACAAATGGTCCCCACCACCAGAGATATATTTCCCTCCCTACCCCTATCCGCTATCCATCAAGACCGTTCCCTCTGCGACTACCTAGTTAGGTCCACGCCCCTAAGGACCCACCCTCTCCTTCCCCTGGCACTGCAGGAATTGCAAAACCTGCGCCCACAACTCCCCTCTCATGTCCGTCCAAGGCCCCTATGGAGAGTTCCATAACCATCAAAGTTTCACCTGCACTTCCACATGTCATTTATTGTATCCGTTGCTCCTGATGTGTTCTCCTTTACATTGGGGAGACTGGACGCCTTCTCGCAGAACGCACCAATCAACCCCACTGCCCCATGCCTGAACATTTCAACTCCCCCTCCCGCTCTGCCAAGGACATGCAAGTCCTGGGCGTCCTCCATCACCACTCCCTTACTACCCAACACTTGGAGGAAGAATGCCTCATCTTCCACTTGGGACCCTTCAAACCATGGCATCACTGTGGACTTCACCAGTTTCCTCATTTCTCCTCCCCCAACCTTACCCCAGTTCCAACCTTCCAGCTCAGCACCGCCCTCATGACCTGCCTCATCTGTCAATCTTCCTTTCCACCTATCCGCTCCACCCTCCTCTCTGACTTATCATCTTCACTCCTACCTCCATCCACCTATTGCACTCTCAGCTATCTTCCCCCCAGCCCCAGCCCCCCTTCCATTTATCTCTCCACCCCCCAAGGCTTCTTGCCTCATTCCTGATGAAGGGCTTTTGCCTGAAACATCGATTTTCCTGTCCAAGGAGCTATCAATAGAATTGTCAAGGGAGCATGCTATGGCCTTGGCACCAGATGCAGGGAGGTGAGGAGTGAAGTATTCTCAGAAGTAGAGGCTCAACAATTGGACACTGAGAAAGATTTTGAAATTCCATTAAAATTTAGGTACAAAATTTAAGCAAATCAGAACCTATTAAGTGCACACAAGACATGATCAGACTTTGATAAATTTAGAAAGCAGGGTGCTTATTCTATACAAATGTGTAGTTGCATTGAATTTAACAGATTAGAATATCTGAAATGTTCTACTTATTGATTCATAATTCAATCTTGTCTTTAAACTAAAATAAAACAAAGAACCACGGATGCTGGACATCTGAAACAAAATCTGAAATTGCTAGTGTGACTCAGCAGGTCTGGCAGCATCTGGGGGAAGAAAGCAGACCTAACATTTTGAGTTTTCCATTGAAGAGACACTAGACTTAAAACAGCGTGGGTAGGTACCTGGGACTTCGATGTTGTGGCCATTTCGGAGACATGGATAGAGCAGGGTGAGGAATGGATGTTGCAGGTTCCAGGGTTTAGATCTTTCATTAAGAACAGGCAAGGCGGTAAAAGAGGGGAAGGTGTGGCCTTGTTAGTCAAGGATAGTATAACGGTGGCTGAGAGAACTTTTGATAAGGACTCTTCTACTGAGGTTGGAAATAGGAGAGGAGAGGTCACACTGCTTGGAGTTTTTTTTAAAAAGGTCTCCACAGAGTTCCAGGGAGGTGGAAGAGAGGATTAGCAAAATTATTCTGAATATGAGTGAAAGGAACAGGGTGGTCATTATGGGGGGCTTTAGCTTTCCCAAAATTGACTGAAAATGTTCTAGCTCTAGTACGTCGGATGGATCAGTTTTTGTCCAATGTGTACAGGAGGGTTTCCTGACACAGTATGTCAAAGGGTCGACAAGAGGGGAGGCCACACTGGATCTGGTGC
>NC_057721.1:36650490-36685138 GCF_004010195.1 Chiloscyllium plagiosum | reverse complement strand
AGAGAGTTAAGAAGAGCAAAGAGAGGACATGAGCAGTCTTTAGCAAATAGAATAAAGGAGAACGCTAAAGCTTTCTATCGGTATGTGAGGAATAAAAGGATGATTAGGGTAGAAATAGGGCCAGTCAAAGACCGAAGTGGGAAGTTGAGTGTGGACCCTGTAGAGACCGGAGAGGTGCTAAATGAACATTTCTCATTGGTGTTCACTCAGGAAAATGAGAATATTGTAGAGGAGAAGAATAAGGTGCGAGATATTAGACTAGAAAGGATCAAGGTTAGTTACGCACAGGTGTTATCAATTCTAGAAGGAGTGAAAGTAGACAAGTCCCCTGGGCCAGATGGGATTTATCCGAGGATTCTCTGGGAAGCTGGGGCGGAGATAGCAGAGCCTTTGGCTTTGATATTTGAGTCATCATTTTCTATAGGTTTAGTACCTGAGGACTCGAGGATTGCAAATGTTGTGCCCTTGTTCAAGAAGGGAAGCAGAGATGACCCAAGTAATTATAGACCAGTGAGCCTTACTTCTGTTGTAGGAAAGGTTTTGGAAAGGATTATAAGAGATAAGATTTATAATCATCTGGCAAGCAACAATTTAATTTCAGATAGTCAACATGGTTTCGTCAAGGACAGGTCGTATCTCACAAACCTCATTGAGTTTTTTGAGAAGGTGACCAAGTGTGTAGATGAGGGTAAGGCAGTTGACTTCAGTAAAGCCTATGATAAGGTTCCACATGGTAGCCTGATGGAGAAAATACAGAGGCATGGGATTGAGGGTGATTTAGCAGTTTGGATTAGAAACTGGCTTTCTGAAAGAAGGCAGCGAGTGGTGGTTGACGGAAAGTATTCAGTCTGGAGTCCAGTTACTAGTGGTGTGCCACAAGGATCTGTTTTAGGACCACTGCTGTTTGTCATTTTTATAAATGACTTAGATGCAGGCATAGGTGGATGGATTAGTAAATATGCAGACGACTCTAAGGTAGGTGGAGTAGTGGACAGTTTGGAAGAATGCTACAGGTTGCACGGGGACTTGGATAAACTGCAGAATTGGGCTGAGAGGTGGCAAATGGAGTTCAATGCAGCTAAATGTGAGGTGATGCACTTTGGGAAGAATAACAGGAAGGCAGAGTACTGGGTCGATGGAAAGATTCTTGGTAGTGTGGATGTGCAGAGGGATCTTGGAGTCCATGTGCATAGATTCCTGAAAGTTGCCACCCAGGTGGATAGTGCTGTTAAGAAGGCATACAATGTATTAGGTTTCATTGGTAGAGGGATTGAGTTCCAGAACCACAATATCATGCTACAACTATATAAAACACACTTGGAATATTGTATACAATTCTGGTCGCCCCCTTACAGGAAGGATGTGGAAGCATTGGAAAAGGTGCAGAGGATATTTACCAGGATGTTGCCTGATCTGGAGGGAAGGTCTTACGAGGAAAGGCTGAGAGACTTGGGTCTGTACTTATTGGAAAGAAGAAGGCTAAGGGGGGATTTGATAGAGACATACAAGATGATCAGAGGATTAGATAGGATAGACAGTGAAAGACTTTTTCCTAGGATGATGAGTCAGCTTGTACAAGAGGGCATAACGACAAATTGAGGGGTGAAAGATTTAAGACAGATGTCAGGGCAGGTTCTTTACACAGAGAATGGTAAGGGCGTGGAATGCCCTACCTGCTTATGTAGTCAACTCAGCCACTTAGGGAGATTTAAACAATCCTTAGATAAGCACATGGATGATTTTGGGATAGTGTAGGGGGACGAAAATAGTTCACAGGTCGCCGCAACATCGAGGACCTGTTCTGCGCCGTATAGTTCTATGTTCTATTAACCGTGTTTTCTCCCCCACAGATGCTGCCAGAGTTTCACCAGCAATTTCTGTTTCTGTTCTTGTCTTTAAACTGTTGGACCTTGCTAAGAAATCAATCATGGAAGAATATGGAATATAAACTGGACTTTGATATTTGTGAAAGAAATACTGTTCTAACAGACAGTAGAAGCCTTAAAAACATCAAATCCCTGGAAAAAATATCTAGTCCCATCAACCTTTATGACTCAAACAGACACTTAACAGTAACACAAAGAATGGGTGATTTAGTTGCAGCACCATGCTGAGATTGCACAGATACAAGCTGAAAGCAGCAACATGAAAGAACAATCATAACTGAAAGGAGTAATTATAGGGATACTTCTTGAATTTACAGCTGGCCATAGGAAGTTGCAACTATATCAGAAGAATGAACACCAGGGATGCCCGCGGTATGATGCTTTTAAAGTGACTCAAAATACGATTATGTAATGAATTGTCCTAAGTGGAAAGACAAGATTTTCGAAACTAGACATTATATGGAAGGATCAGAACATAACAATCTTGACTCAGGGAAAGCTAATTGTGCTAGTTACAAAAATGGCTTAGTCCAGAAATGAATATTTCAGTTGCAGACTCATTCAATTGTGTTGTTTTGGATAGTGGTTGTACAGGTGGCACAATGACTGAGTGTGGAGTGAATTGGTTAAAATGTTACCTGGGTCTTTTAAATAAAATGATGTAAAGCAAGGTTAAGGAATTTAAGAACCTTCTCTGCTTCAGGTTTGGTGATGACAATATGCTGAAATCACTTATAAGAATGGTGATTCTCTGTAAATTAGCTGGAGTCCAATAATAGCATTAAGTAAAATATCCTTACTGTTGAACAGATCATCTATTAAAAAAATGGCTCAAATGGGTATGGAACATGATAAGGCAGTTGTTTTTGTGAAGATAACAGATTACTGTTTACACAAATTGAACATTATTGTATTCCTTCAACAAAACCTAACTTATCTCATCAAAAGATTAAGCAAATGTGACTGGTATCAGATGGTAGAAGTTTAAAAAAGGTTTATTATTGGATAAACAGGGAGCCCTCTTGTGATGCAGCAGTAGTGCCCTGAACAGGTTAATTGGAAAAATAGATTATTGGATAACTGCAGTAGTTTGTCCACCAACTCAAAGATTATAAATCCTATGAAATGATACAGGAGAAAAGGATGGTGAGTAGGCTAAATATATAGAAAAAAAATCAAATGGGCTCTTGTGGCAGAGTGGTAGTGCTCCTATATCTGAGCCTGGAGGCTGACATTCAAATTTGACCTGCTGCAGAACTGTGTAAAATCTCAGAACAGGTTGATTGGAAAATACCCAGAAGTTGTCAGCATTGATGTGAGATATGTACAAAATCATCACGGCCCAAAGTTAGCCTCCAATTAGTAAGAGGTTTTAACAAAGTTGAAGCAATGGACTTCAAGGTTTAGGATGATTTTTACACTGCACATCATATAGATAGCAATGGTAATTTAGCTAGGCTATGATAATATAGATTTTGGTAATTGCTTTCGATGTGATCTCCTTGACATTGGGGAGTACACAGGATGCTGACTTGCGGAACATTTCAGAGAACATCTCTGGGACACATGCACCAAATAATCCTACCATCCTGTGGCATACCATTTCAACTCCCCCTCCCACTCTGCCGAGGACATGGAAGCCTTGGGCCTCCTCCATCACCAAATCCTAGGCGTCTGATGCCTGGAGGAAGAACAGCTCATCTTCCATCTTGGGACCCTCCAATCACACAGCATCAATGTCGATTTCACCAATTTCCTTATCACCTCATCCCAGATCCTACCCTCCAACTCGGCACCGCCGTCTTGAACTATCCTACCTGTCCATCTTCCTTTCTATCTAGCTGCTTCACCCTCCCCTATGACGTCTCACCATCACCACCCACCTGCATCTACCAATCACCTTCCCAGCTACCTTTCCTCTAGCCCCAACCTCCCCCCTCCTATTTATCTCTCAGACCCCTTTCCCACACCCCACATTCCAGATGAAGGGCTTATGCCCAAAACGTTGATTCTCCTGCTCCTCGGAAGCTGCTGACCTGCTGTGCCTTTTCAGTGCCACACTTTTCGACTCTGACAATATACAGTAAAGAGAGGAGCGTTAAAGTCAACAAGATAATGGAGACAAAAAAAGGGACTAGAATAGGGGAAACAACTACCTTTTTGACAATGGGGGATTTTGTCAATGAATTTAGGTATAATGAATATTGGAGTAATGAATATAGCAGTGAAAAGTCCATTCCGTAATGGAGTGTGTGAAATAGGTTACACAGTAAGAGAACATGCTTCATAAAATCCTCGCTGACCAACCAAGTTGTAAATTAACATTTGCCCTGGCATGAACTCAGCAAATCGTTAGAAGCTACAGTCCTTATATGTCACTTTGGGGGAAATGCAAAAATTTCTTCAGTATGAATGATCACCCCCATGTTCAGGAATATGGACATTTGTCTGCATCACTAATGCAACCAAACAAGCAACAGAATATTATGCTCAATTCAAATCATGTATAGAGAGAAATAAAGGAGAGGATGAAGAAATTGAGAGAGACAAAACCTGTAGTCAGAAAATGTAAAAAAAGATTTTTTTTATTTTTGAAATCTCCAATAACACTTTAAATCAGAATGAATATGACTTCACAACTGTAAAAGATAATTTTCAGTGAGGGTTTGGTTAAGAAAAAGTAGGAAACATATAGAGTTAAGGAGAATCCAAAGAGTTTTTACATATACATTAAGGACAAAAGGGTAACTAGGGATAGAATAGGGTCCCTCAAAGATCAGCAAGGCAGCTTTTGTGTGGAGCCGAAGGAGATGGGGGAGATACTAAACGAATATTTTGCATCAGTGTTTACTGTGGAAAGGATATGGAAGATATAGAATGTAGAGAAATAGATGGTGACATCTTGAAAAATGTCCATATTACAAAGGAGGAAATGCTGGATGTCTTGAAGCCCATAAACGTCAGTAAATCCCCAGGACCTGATCAGGTGTACCCTAGAACTCTGTGGGAAGCTAGACAAGTGATTGCTGGGCCTCTTGCTGAGATATTTGTATCATTGATAATTACAGGTGAGGTGCCAGTAGACTGGAAGTTGGCTAATTACAGGTGGTGCCACTGTTTAAGAAAGGTGGTAAGGACAAGCCAGGGAACTATAGACCAGTGAGCCTGACATCGGTGGTGGGCAAGTTGTTGGAGGGAATCCTGAGGGCTAAGATGTACATGTATTTGGAAAGGCAATGACTGATTATACAGAGTCAACATTGCTTTGTGCATGGGAAATCAAGTCTCACAAACTTGATTGAGTTTGACGAGGATCGATGAGGGCAGAGCAGTAGATGTGATCTATACAGACTTCAGTAAGGCATCCGACAAGGTTCCCCATGGGAGACTGGTTAGCAAGGTTTGATTTAATGGAATACAGGGAGAACTAGCCATTTGGATACATAACTGGCTCAAAAGTAGAAGAGGGTTATTTTTCAGATTGGAGGCCTGTGACCAATGGAGTGCCACAAGGATCGGTGCTGCGTCCACTATTTTTTGTCATTGATATTAATGATTTGGATGTGAGCATAAGAGGTATAGTTAGTAAATTTGCAGATGACACCAAATTTAGAGGTGCAGTGGACAGCGAAGGTTACCTTGAATTACAACAGGATCTTGATCAGATGGGCCAATGGGCTGAGGAGTGGCAGATGGAGTTTAATTCAGATAAATGTGAGTTGTTGCATTTTGGGAAAGCAAAACTTAGCAGGACATATACACTTAATCGTAAGGACCTAGGGAGTGTTGCTATATAATGAAATCTTGGAGTGCAGCTTCATAGCTCCTTGAAAGTAGAGTAGTAGGTAGATAGGATAGTGAAGAAGGCATTTGGTATGCTATCCTTTATTGGTCAGAGTATGGACTACAGGAGTTGGGAGCTCATGTTACAGCTGTACAGCCTATCAGAAGGATGTTATGATACTTGAAAGGGTTCAGAAAAGACTTACAAGAATGTTGCCAGGGTTGGAGGATTTGAGCTATAGGGAGAGTTTGAATAGGTTGGGGCTGTTTTCCCTGGAACGCCGGAGGCTGAGGGGTGACCTTATAGAGGTTTACAAAATTATGAGGGGCATGGATAGGGTAAATAGACAAAGTCTCTTCCCTGGGTTGTGGGAAACCAGAACTATAGGTTTAGGGTGGGAGGGGAGATATAAAAGAGACCTAAGGGGCAACTTTTTTACGCAAAGGGTGGTATGTGTATGGAATGAGCTGCCAGAGGAAGTGGTGGAGGCTGGTACAATTGCATCTGGATGGGTATATGAATAGGAGGGGTTTGGAGGGATCCAGTCCGGGTGCTGTCAGGTGGGGCTAGATTGGGTTGGGATATCTGGTCGGCATGGACGAGTTGGACCGAAGGGTCTGTTTCCGTGCTGTACATCTCAATGACTCTATGACAATGCTCAAGAAGTTGCGGCAGTAATTAACACTCATCACACCATTTTCTTCAAAATCCTAGCCTTTAAAGCAGGATCATAAAGAAAGATCTGGTCACCAACAATGCAAGCATGGATGGGTGAGGTTATCTGTGGTGAGAAAATGTTATAAATAGATTGGAAGAAACATGTTGAATAAGTGATGCCTTATGACCTGAAAGAAGCCAAAGGCAGCTTTGGTTTTGATTTTGTTGCCTCTTCCCCTAACATGGTGCTTGGCATTGACATTTCTTCCATTATTCACAGTATTGTTTCAAGCAAAACCCAACACGAGATGATCAAACTCTCCATCCTTACTTCCATTCTATATCTTGTTGGATCCATGAATGCTTTTTCCAGACCTTCCTAGCAGACCTTGAGAACTTGTACCCAGTCATATCCTCAGTGATTCTGTGACCTAACACTTTCAGGATCTGAGGCCACTATGCACAATTCTCTGCTGATTTCACATCTCGTTTGGAATTGATCCCAGATCCTATCCAATGCTTCCATTACCTTGATCTAGAGATCTCAGAACAGGGAGGTCTTGGGGATTCCTTCAAAATAGTGCTTGAGACCCTATCTTAGTATACCAAAACCAGTATAAAAGAGTCAAGAGTGTGTTGCTGGAAAAGCACAGCAAGTCAGGCACATCCAAGCAGCAAGAAAATCAATGTTTTGGGCATAAGCCCTTCATCAGGAATGAGGCTTGTGGGTTGGAGCTGAAAGATAAATGGGAAGGGGGTGGGGTTGGGGGAGGTAGCTGAGGAAGCGATAGGTGGATGAAGGTGATAGATCAGAGGGGGGGAGTGATGGACAGGTCTGGAGGGCAGTGCGAGTTGGAGGGCTTTGGACTGGGATAATGTGGGGGGAGGGAAAATGAGGAGGGGGAAGGAAGGGGGGGGTTTCTGTCCTTGTTGCGTTGGGAAGGGTGGTAGTGCGTGAAGTGGAGATGTGCTGGAGGGCATTGTCAACCTTGTGGGAAGGGAAGTTGTGATCGTGGAAGAGGGAGGCCATCTGAGGTGGAACTGGCCATCCTGGGAACAGATGTGGCAGAGGTGGAGGAATTGGAAATAGGAGATGGTGTGTTTACAGGAGGTAGGAGGGGAGGAGGGGAGGTCCAGGAAGAGAAGTGAGATGTCCAGGTGAATTTGAGGTGTGGAAGGTGTTGATAAAGTTGATGAACTGTTCAGTCTCCACATGGGAGCATGAGGCGGCACCGATACAGTCATTGATGTAGCAGAGGAACAGGTGGGGTGTGGTGCTGGTGTAACTGTGGAAGATGGACTGTTTCACGTATTCGACAAGCAGGCAGGCATAGCTGGGTCCCATGCTGGTGCCATAGCTACCCCTTTGATTTGGAGGAAGTGGGAGCATTGGAAGAATAGGTTGTTGAGGGTGAGAACCAGTTCAGCCACATCGATCCACCATGATGAAGTTCTTCAAGCCCTCCGTTTCTTCCTCTCACAATGTCCCAACCAGTAACCTGGTCCTCACCTTCCACCCCATCAACCTCCGCATACATCGCATTATCCTCCACCACTTCCGCCACCTCCAAACCAACGATACATTTTCCTTCCCACACCTATCAGCGTTCTGGAAAGACCATTCCCTCCCTGTCAGGTCCAAACCCTCCACCAGCCCACAGCCCCACTCCTGACACCTTTCCTTGCCATCACAGCAAGTGCAAAACCTGAGCCCACAACTCCCTCCTCACCTCCATCCAAGACCACAACGATCATTCCACATCAGCCAGAAATTTACCTGTACCTCTGCCAATGTCATCTACTACATAATTTGCATGTGGTTGCCTCTACATTGGCGAGACAGGATGCCTTCTTGCGGATCATTTCAGAGAACATCTCTGGGACACATGCACCCACCAACTCCACTAAACACTTCAACTCCCCCTCCCACTCCGTCAAGGACACACAGGTCCTGGGCCTCCTCCACCGCTAAACCATTACCACCTGACGTCTGGAGGAAGAATGCCTCATATTCCACCTTGGGACCATGCAACCATACGTGATAAATGTGGATTTCAACAGCTTCCTCATTTCCCCTAACCACACATTATCCCAGTCCCAAGCCTCCAACTCGACACCACCCTCTGGACCTGTCCATTACTCCCCCCTCTGACCTATCACCTTCTCCCTTACCTTCATCCAGCTATTACATTCTCACCTACCCTCCCCCCAACCTCAACCTTCCTCCCATTCATCTCTCAGCCCCGACCCACAAGCCTCATTCCTGATGAAGGGCTTCTGCCTGAAACGTCGATTCTCCTGCTCCTCAGATGCTGCCTGACCTTTTCTAGCAACACCCTCTCGACTGATCTCCAGCATCTGCAGTCCTCATTTTCTCCCAGTATACCAAGATCCAATTCTCCTGAAACCCAGGCCTCCTCTGTCTCTCCTAGTACAACTATCAACCAGCAAAAACAGCAATAACACTACAATCTGCTCCAAGAAAATCTTTTACTCATAGTAAATAATGCCATCAGAAATCCAATGTGAGTTCATTTTGTTGATTATCAACTGGATGTGAGCTCATCATTTACCAACATGTTTAAAATATTTACTGACACAAAATTAATTAGCATAACACTTACGAACAAAAGATTGATGGCACATAAAATACTCAGTGGTTTCCATTTATTGAATAATTTCAATCTAGTCAATAAAACTACTCATATGAAAAACTCCAAATACATTGATTCACTAGAACCAACCATTGCACCTGAGGTATTGTTGTGAGCAAGCATTCATAAACTGAATATAAATACAGTTGACGAAGTGCATTGAACAACTCTAAACACCACACGTTACAAAAAGCACAACATTTCGTCTGCATAGACTAATACATGGAGCAATGAAGAATTACAAGGCCTGCCTGAGGTCAATAAGGATGTCAAGTTCATTACGAGTTTAGAATGCCACATGAGAATTTAAAATGGTGCATCTTGGAAATAACTGATTTGTAATCTAATGCGACATGACAAAAAAACAGGAAACAAGTAATGTGCAACTTAGCCTTGAATCCTGCAAGCTGAAAAATGACAATCACGTGGAACTTTTAATGGTGAAGAAAATACATGAAAATCACTTGTAACTGAAGGTCAAAGCAATAAATAGTATGTCAAGAGATCAATAAAGATGTAAATTACACCCTAGAAAGAATACAAGAGCGATATTTTTCCCGCCACATTTCAAGTCAATTGAACAAATGTCAATTAAAATCAGATGAAACTACTTTAAAACTATTGGCTAATCTATTTTTGCGGTTCAAAATCAATGGGCAGAACATTGACAATAGATGTCTTTTTACAACTTAATTAACCAAAAAAGCAAAATCTAATTAAATGTTTTACTGAAATTAAAACAATGAATGTTAAAAAAGTCACATTTATACTGGATTTCTTTCGACAATATGGCATTAAGGAACACAAATGTAAATTGAAATTTTCATTTCCTTATAATCATGGATTTAACAAATGTTCAAAATATGAGTTTAAAGATGACAAGCTGGACTAAACATGACAGAAATATTCAAAATACATTTTGTACATCGTCAGAAAAAGGTTGGAGCTTCTGGACAATGATTTATGAATGAAGTAAGAAGAAGATTTAGTGGTAGACACTACTTGGTCTTTTCCATCCAAACAAAAAGGCACATTGATTGACTAGGGTGCCAGTGGCAGCAATAGGTCATGTGACCAATTATTGCCCAGTCTTGCTTCTCCATTTCATCATCCCACACTCCTCGTCCATCGCATACGTTAGAAAATGATCAAGCAGCAGAAGAGACAAAAAGCCACAGTGCTGCAGGGAAAAGGCAGGATGAATGTAACTAGGTGAATTGTCCATGAGAAGAGCCAGCATAGGAATGATGGGCCAAATGCTCTCCTTCATTAATGTCAAAAAGTGTGGCGCTGGAAAAGCACAGCAGTCAGGCAGCATCTGAGGAGCAGGAGAATCGACGGCCCGAGCATAAGCACTTCATCGCACATGTTTTTTTTGACTCCGAACTCCAGCATATGCAAGTCCTCACTTTCTCCTCCATCATTAGTGTGACCATTCCATGATGTCTCTATACCGAAGTTTGGCAAATTTCACCAGAAAATTTCTTAATGGTAAGGGGCTCAAGATGCCAGGCTTGTTTTTCCCTCAATACTGGGGAGCCTGCATGATTTAGCACCAGAAGGTCAAAAATGTGAATTGGTTCTGCAGTATGGGGGATGTTTTCCGAAATATGACTGCTTTCAGAAAAGTGACTAAAACATTATTAATTATAAAGAAAACTACTTCAAAGTGTATTAAGAAAAATTCTAAAATGTAAGATTTAACCCCCGACAGTAATGTAGCGGTCATGTCACTGGATTAGTAATCCGAAACCTTAGCCTAATGTTCTGGGAGATAGCTTGAATCCCACTAGTGGCAGATGGTAAAACTGCAATTCAATAAAATCTGGATTTAAAATTAGTTTAATGAGACTGATGGTCATAAAAAAAAACACTGATTGATGTAATTTAGGGAAGGAAATCTGTTGTCCTAACCTGGTCCAGTCAAGATGAGACTCCAGACCTACAACAATGCGGATGATTCTTAACTGCCTCTGAAATGGCCTCATGAGCTACTTTGTTGTGTCAAAACTGCTGCAAAGTCTAAATAAATAAAACCAGACAGACCAGCTGACGTTAATTTATGAACACTGAATTCTATGAAACAGGAGCAACGATGGTCCATTTCATCCCTCAAATCTACTCCGCCATTCAATAAGATCATGGCTGATCTGTTTGTGTTTCAATTACACATTCCCATCTTCTATCAAAAGCTTTTGATTACCCTGTCCAACAAGAATCTATCCACCTGAGTCTTAAAAATATTCATCGCCATCTTCTCAAGGGTAACTAGGGACAGGCAATAAATAATGGCCCAGCCAGTGCCGTCCATGTTCCATGAGTGAATAAAAAAACTTCAATGGCCCTACCTCTACTGCCTTCTGAAGAAAAAGTTCAAAAGTCTCTCAAATTTCAGAGAGAAAAAATCCGTAATCTCTATACTGAAAGGGTAAAACCTAATTTTAGAATAATGCCTCATATTTTTGGACTGACCCACAAGAGGAAGTATCTTTCTGTGTTCACCTTTTTTAGGCCATCTTATACATACCAACAAAATAATCACTAAAGGCGCAGCCTGTCCAACCTATTGTCATAAACTGACCAACTCATTCCAGGTACAAATCCTGTAAACTTCCTGTGAACTGCCTCCAAAGCATTTAGATCCTTTCCTAAGTAAGGAAACTCATATTGCACACAGTATTCAAGATGTGGTCACATGAATGCCCTGTATAACTGAAGTATAACATCCATGTATGTTAATTGTAGTAAAGAATAGCATCTAATTTGTTTTCCTAGACATATGCTGTACCTGTATACTAACTTTTTATTATTCATGCACTGGAATGCCTATATCCCTCTACAATTTGGAATTCCACAATCATTCTCTGTTTAAGTAATACTCCTGCTTAGTTTTTCTTCCTGTCAAGTAAGCAATTTCACAATTTCCCAAATTATACTCCATCTCCCAGATTTTTGCCTATTCATTTAACCTATCCATATCCATCTGTAACCTAATGTGTCCTGCATAATATACTTCCTTCCCTATCTTGATGTCATCTCTGAATTTAGCTACCATGCCTTCCCTCCTTTCATCTAAGTTATAAAAAGTTGAGGCATCAGCACAGATCCCTATGGGACTCAACTCTTTATATCCAGATAATATAAAAAAGACCATACTCTATTTTCTGTAAGCCAAAAAAATGAACCTTCAATTCATGCTAATAAGTTATCCCCAACACCACGAGTTTCATTTCCCAAAATAGCTGTTGATGTGGCACCTCATCAAATGTCTTTAGGAAATCTAAGTACAGTACATCTACAGATTCCCCTTTACATACAGCATGTTACTCCTTCAATGAGCACTAATGAGTTAAACTAATTTCCTTTTGGAGACTCGTCCTGATTATTTTGGGTTGTTCTAAGTGCACAACTATAATCTCTTCAATGATAGATGCTAACACCGTCCGCACAACGGACACCGTGTTAACTGGCTTATAGCTCTTGTCTTCTGCCTGCACATCTACTCATCAACAACCTCATCAGCAATCTCTTTTAAGCCCTAGGATAAAATTGATCTAGATATGGAGATTTGGCAGCTTATAGATCCATCAGTTCGTTTAGTACTGCTTCCCTTGTGATTGTAATTTCACCAAATTCCTCTCGCAATGCCACCTCCTGGACTTACAACTATTGCTAAAATGTTTCATGCATCTTCAATGATGACCGAAGCAAACTTTTTTCACTTCATTTACCATTTCCTTACTAGCTACGATCACCCCAGCATTCTCATTTTTCCAGTAGATCAACACTCATTTTACTTACTATTTTCTTTTTTAAAAACCTATAGAACCATTGCTATCTATTGTTAACATTCTTAGCTTGTCATAGAGCCATGGAGATCTACAGTGCAGCAAAGGTCCCTTGTTCCATTGTTTCTGCATTGGTCCAAAACAACTACCTAACTGTTCTAGTCCCATTCCCCAGCACTTGCACCATAGCCTTGTATGTCTTGGCATTGCAATTGGACATCTAAATATTTCTTATATGTTATGAAGGTTTCTACTTCTCCCACCCTTACAGGCAGTTAGCTAGCTTCCTCTTATATTCTAATTTCTAACTTTTATTACTGTTTTAGTTATTCTCTGCAGCTTTTTATATTCTGACAAATCATCTGAACTGTCACTCATCTTTGCACAGTTAGATACTTTTCCTTAGGTAGATACATACCCTAACTTCTTTATGTCACTCACCATTAGTATTATTGCTGTCTGAGCTGAACAAATCCTAAAAGGTCATTGCTCCTATATATTGATTTGCAGCAGCTAGTGAGGCAACCAACAACGGGGAAAGACACACTTGATCGCATTCTCACCAATCTACCTGCCATTGATGCATCTGTCTATGACAGTGTTAGAGATGACACTGAGGATACCCTTCATTATGTTGTTTGGCACTGTTGTGCTAAATGGAGCAGGCTTTGGCATTTGGAAACTGGAATCCGGGAAGCCCCATCGGTCATCAGTAGCAGCACAATTGAATTTAACCCCAATCTATAACCTCATGACCCAACACATCCATCATTTCACCATTAGCATTAAACTAGGAGGTGAACCCAGCTTCAATGAACAAAGCAGAAGTGCATGCCAGATGCAGCACTAAATATACCTAAATATAAGGTTCCAACCCGATGAAGCTACAACACCGGGCTGGTTGTATGCCAAACAGTAGAAGCAGCATGCAATAAATACGGCTAAGCAATTTCACAACCAAGAGTTCAGACTTAAGCTTTGCATTCCAGTCATAATCTGTTGTGAATGGTGGTGGAAAATTAAACAACAGGAGGAGGTGGCCCAAAAATATCATTATTCACAAGTGATGGAGGAGTACTCCGTCACTGCACCAGTGCAAAAGGGAAGGCAGAAGCATTTGTATTCAAATTCAGCCAGGAATGATCAGTGAATAATCTATTTCAGCCTCCTTCCAATATCCCCATCACAGATTCCAGGCTGCAGCCAAATTGATTTACTTCATGGAGTTTAGAACCAGGGAAGTTTTAGGATACAACGTAGAGTATTTAGGACTGAAATGAGGAAATATTTCTTCACTCAAAAAGTAGTGAACTAATGGAATTCCCCATCACAGAAGGCTGTGGAAACCAAGCTATCGAATATATTCAACAAAAAGATCCTAAGGGCATCAAGGAGCATGGACAGAAAGTGAGAAAGTGCCATTTAAAAAGAAGATTACTCATAAAGCATGGAGGTACAGCAGGTAGTGAAGAAGGCTAATAGCATGCTGGCCTTCAGAACAAGAGGGATTGAGTATAGAAGCAAAGAGGTTCTTCTGCAGCTGTACAGGACCCTGGTGAGACCACACCTGGAGTACTGTGTGCAGTTCTGGTCTCCAAATTTGAGGAAAGACATTCTAGCTATTGAGGGAGTGCAGCGTAGGTTCACAAGGTCAATTCCTGGAATGGCGGGACTACCTTATGCTGAAAGACTGGAGCGACTGGGCTTGTATACCCTTGAGTTTAGAAGACTGAGAGGGGATCTGAGGCACAGTCTCTGGATTCATTTAAGAAAGAGTTGGATAGAGCTCTCAAGGATTGTGGAATCAAGGGTTATGGAGATAAGGCAGGAACAGGATACTGATTAAGGATGATCAGCCATGATCATATTGAATGGTGGTGCAGGCTCGAAGGGCAGAATGGCCTACTCCTGCACCTATTGTCTATTGTCTATTAATCATATTGAATGGTGGAGCAGGCTTGAATGGTCTACTTTCTATGTTTAAACAGAAAGACATTGTATACTGCAAGGACTATAAGCCCTGACAACATTCCGGCAACAGCATTGAAATCATGTGTTCCAGAACAAGCCACGCCCCCAGCTAAGCTGTTCCAGTACATTGGCAGTTATGTCCCAGGTATGTTCCATCCACAAAACATATCGGAAAAATCCATACAGCCAACTGCAGCCCTATCAATCTAGTCTTGATTATAAACAAAGTGATGGAAGGGGTCATCGACAGTGCTGCTAGGAGGTGCTTGTAAAGACAAGTTTTGAATAAGTGCCAGCATCTCTGGAGTCAATGGGAATAATCAGGAATACCCTCTGCTGCTTGGAATCATACTGGGTATGATGGAAGATGGTTGTGGTTGCTGGAGGGCACTAATCCCATTCCAAGAAGGTCAATGTCGGCAGTTCCTCAGGACAGTGTCTGAGGCCCAAGTATCTTTAGCAGCTTATCAATGACCTTTCCTCCACCTTGAAGCCAGAAGTGGGGATATTTGCTGATGATTGCACAATGGTCACCAACCCATTTGTGATCCCTCACATACCGTAGCAGTCAGTCTTCATATACAGTGAGATCCGGACAACATTTAGGCTTGTACTTATAAGTGTAATTTCAGAATAGAAAGATGTTTCACTTTCAAGTTTCAACTTATTTAATTTAAAAATATGCACCTGTCAAATGAAAAGACACTCCCTGACAGCTGTAATTATGATTAATATAACTGATGAAATAATTATTAGTTTTCAAATTAAAATTCAACTTTATTTTTATGATAAATGAACACAGTTACAAAGATGACATGAGTGGATGCTCTAGTTGTTGAAATTGCTCAGAGTTCATCCCAAAGGTAATTATCTGATGCTCTACAGGCCTTGATGAAACAAAAACTAAAGCTACAATGCCAGTGGATTGCCTTTCTTTCTCTTAAATTCACACACAACCATTGCTATTTAAAATTTAAACCCACCTTCAATATTTTCAAACAACTTTATTAAAAGACACACTTCCCTGGAATAAAAGTAATTCAATTCTTCCTCTAGCTTCTGTTTAAATAATGTTGTTAAAAATTAAAAAAAAATATAACACATAACATCTTTTACACAACCTCAGGTAATCCCAAGATGCTTTCCAGCCAATTACGTGTTCTTTGTAGCAGAACCACTGTTCTGCTGTATGACTTGTGCCAACTGTTTTATGTACATGAACAATAACCAGAGAGCTTTAATTAAAGTGGTGTTACTGGAGCAGTGACTAGCAAATGGGCAAATTCCTTGGATCTATGTGTCCATCTGAGAGGGTGAAAATGACTCTGTCTTTCTGAAAGATGGCACCTCCAACAATGCAGCATTCTCTCGCTGTGAGATTGCATATCCAACGTTTGGAGTGGGAGTAAAGCCATATTCTTCTGACTCAGACAAGAATAATACCACTGAGTACTTGAGTGTTGGGAAAAAAACAAAAGAGCAGGAAGTACAGTGACTGAAACAATACTGGATCATCGTCAGAAATGACGCACAATCTAGAACAGTGCAAGATTGCTTATTCCTGGAGCAGGTCGCAACCTATGACGACACTTAATAGCATCAGCTGCTTTCCATGCTCTGAAATATGTTATCTGCAGAACAGTGATCCATCTCGACAACAAAAAGACTCCTTGATTCAGGAACAATGCTTGATAGCACTGTCATGTCAAAACAGCATTGCAGGACTGTGGGAAGAAACTAAAAATTGGGTTAACTTGACCCAGAAACCTGCTGCATCCACACACTGCCAGCTGTTCAGCTTAAACAGCCAGATCACCCAAGCACAGCACAATATAATCACACTACCTTCCCTCTGGTATTACAAGATTATCGACAAGAGAATGGAGCAAAATCAAATCAGCAGTGTGTAAGCAAACCTTCATCACTTGTGCTTGATGGAGGTAATGGTTCTGGTCATTGTCTGTGATGAAGCCCATAAAAATCTTCCATGCACTCAGAAAAGTGAACATTCAATATCCTTTTTCATCCTCACTCTGCTATCTGCCATAATATGCCAACATCATGTGACCATGGATCTCTCACTTTGCAGTCCACCACAATCCAACCTTTCAACTTTCTGCTCAGTCACACACACACACACACACACACACACACACACACACACAGAGAGAGAGAGAGAGAAAAAACAATGTTAGCACTAATGAAGGAGGGCCAACACCTCTACAGATATTGGCATTTCATTTGGATCAACAAATAGTGAGTAAACAAGCACGAGTGGACAGCAAATAAAAACCAAAAGAACTGCGAAAGCTGTAAATCAGAAACAAAAACAGAAGTTGCTGGAAAAGCTCAGCAGGTCTGGCAGCATCTGTGAAGAGAAACCAAAGTTAATGTTTTGGGTTCAGTGACCCTTCCTCAGCAGTTCTCTTCACAGATGCTGCCAGACTTGCTGAGCTTTTCCAGCAACTTCTGTTTTTGTTGTTGATGAGTGGACAGCACCCAGATCAGGGCTAAAGGATAGTTTCTGTGTGAATCACCAGAATGTTAGCTTGCAGAGGAGTTCAGGACACTAATAGGCAACAAGAAAAGGCTAATAAGATTGCAAATTGAGGTGGCTAGTGTAATAGCAGGTCTGCCGGCTTCCTATCAACATTAAGGAACATGGAACAGCTCAGCTCCAATACTGCACAGGGCACTGACCAGAGCTTGGAGCTTGAAACTGGTGGATAATCCATAACAACAATAATTGTACCATCTACGTTCCACAAATTAATTTTAAAAGTGAAAAATAATGTTTTGTTCATAATCTGAAGCCCTCTGAAATAGCTGAACAAGTATGCAAGGAAAGACATTACAGGCAATGAGAGGGTGAGTGAGAGCCTTAGTGAGAGATGGGTACAGTAGCAGAAACAGTGAGTGTGTGATGTTGGAGAGAATATGGTGGCACTTACGCTGGCAGAATTCCTACAATGCTGGGCATTCCTCCAGAGGGCTGAGACTGGTGACATCAAAACTAACTGGCATGATGTTGATATGGCCACTTCTGCTGGGTCTGGAGATCAGGATGTTCTGCTTAGGTACTGTCCATAAAGCAGGGCATTATTTCCCCTAGTCTGCTATGTCTGGACAAAAGACATGAACTATCCAAGGCATTCTGGACTAATGGCGCTTTCATGAGTGCACTATGTGCATTTAAAGATGGCACATGCAAAAGGGATGTTGGTCTTTCAGCTTATATGCAAGATTCAGATGTGGAATATAGAATGTAAGATTCAGTTTTATGTGGTCTACTACTAGTCTGCCTTGAATAAGGGAGTTCCATCTGCTTACTCCTGCACTGGATACTAATCTATTTCACACATCTCTGGAATGTTGCTAAATAAAGAGACCTTGGAGTGCAGGTTCATAGCTCCTTGAAAGTGGAGTTGCAGGTAGATAGGATAGTGAAGATGACGTTTGGTATGCTTTCCTCTTTTGGTCAGAGTATTGAGAACAGGAGTTGGGAGGTCATAATGCGACTGTACAGGACATTGATGAGGCCATTTTTGGAATATTTTGTGCAGTTCTGAACTCCTTCCTATCAGAAGGATGTTGTGAAACTTGAAAGGGTTCAGAAAAGATTTACAAGGATGTTGCGAGGGTTGGAGGATTTGAGCTATTGGGAGAGGTTGAATAGGTTGGGGCTGTTTTGCCTGAAGCGTCGGAGGCTGAGGGGGTGACCTTATAGAGGTTTACAAAATCATGAGGGGCATGAATAGGATAAATAGACAAAGTCTCTTCCCTGGAGTAGGGGAGTCCAGAACTTGAGGGCATAGGTTTAGGGTGAGAGGGGAAAGACATAAAAGAGACCTAAGGGGCAACTTTGTTTTTACACAGAGGGTAGTATATGCATGGAATGAGCTGCCAGAGGAAGTGGTGGAGGCTAGTACAATTGCAATATTTAAAAGGCAGCTGAATGGGAATATGAATAGGATGGCTTTGGAGGAATATTGGCTAGGTGCTGGCAAGTGGGATTAGATTGGGTTGGGATATCTGGTAGGCACGGATGAGTTGGACCGAAGGATCTGTTTCTGTGCTGTACATCTCTATGACTCTATAACTAGTATAGTCATCTGTATTACCTAGTCCCTCAAGAACAGTAAGCTTATGCAATTTACAGTTCTACCAACTTTTTAGCCTTTACACTAATTTGATCTTCGCATTTCTAACATCAAAGATCTTTGTCACTTTATCGTCTTTATTTTATTGATAATAAGCTGCAAACATTCCTTTCTGAGCTAAAGTTAGCTAATGCTGTTTTTGTTGGTTTAACCATATTGTGTTGGTACACAGATCTCAAAAAGAACTTTACCTTGAAGACAACTAGATGACATCATGAGGTGACGCTGCAGTACATTTGGATTCCATCGTTCTCTATTGATTCACTCAATTGGCAGCTGAAGAAGCAGGCAGCCAGTCTACAGTTCAGTTTGTTAGTCAACCTTTGCATTACATACACTGAAATATGAGTAAGCTTGTGACCTAGAATAACTTTTGAAACTTTATTGCTGGAACAGCACAGCAGGTCAGGCAGCATCCAGGGAACAGGAGATTCGACGTTTCGGGCACAGGCCCTTCTTCAGGAATCTTTCCTGAAGAAGGGCCTGTGCCCGAAACGTCGAATCTCCTGTTCCCTGGATGCTGCCTGACCTGCTGTGCTGTTCCAGCAATAAAGTTTCAACTTTGATCTCCAGCATCTGCAGACTTCACTTTCTCCCCTAGAATAACTTCCCAAGTCTGTGATACTGAATTAATGTACACCATTAATTGTTCAGCTTCTAGATATCCAAATCAATAAGAAGCCAACTCCTTGCAGTATATGTTACATGAGAAAACATTTCAGTAACCACAATATTTCTAATCAGCATGGTTTGATATGTGAGACATACTGAACATTAGCAACTTCATCCTGATGAATACTTATCAGGCCGAAATTAAATATATTCCAATATTGTTTTGACCCCTGCGGTGGAATCCTAAACCAAAATTTGCAGGTCATTTACCAACTTTGGTAAATGACCTGCAAGTGAAGAAAATTCCATTTGTTGTAGCTTTTGCTTGAACATGAATCATAATCAATGCAAATTATAAACAAATTGAAAGTGAAAATACAAAGAGAAATTTCACTTTTAATAGTTGAAATGATAAAGGTAAGCCCTATGTAATCACAGGGTTACTGATAGCTACACATTTCATCAATAAGCTGTTCTTTATTCATACGGGATACATCAGCACTCTTATCTGACAATAGCTTTCACATTTGAATTTCATAAGTGTGATTATTATCAGCAAGGCACACTTCGATGAACACATTCTCTCCATTGGGTCACAACAGTCTTGATCATGTAGATTTCCAGAGTGCTTTTTCAGTTGACAAAAAAAGAAATCCCACCTTGGTTCACAGATTGGCTACATCTGGGAAAAAAAATCCAGTCCTTTGGTATCAGCAAACTATTCATACATTTCTTTGCAATTTAGGTTCTTTGATCTAGCTCTCACAGCATTTTCTTTACTGCCAAATATAGAAACAGTCTTCTTCCTGAAAGTCATTTATTTTGGCTCCTCATAAATGAAACTCTTTTTGCACTTGTTTCTGTCTTGGTTTGCTCTCTCTTGGCACCTGCATCAGTTTGCTGATCATCTTCATCTCCCCTTTTATAGTTCCTTTTGTGCGTCTAGCAACATGGCATCAGTATCTTAACAGCCCTCCTGTTGGCACTACTTCCAGATCAAGGGTGCCAGGTCACATCAAATACTATTATTAGCTAATAAAATGATTAATTCCTTTGCAATTGATAAAAGTTCTTAAAAGCTGTTTGTAACATTAGTGGAAATAATTACAGATCCTACAAATCATTTAAAAATTTTGTATATTTTATTTATATATGTGGACAATTAGAGATGGGCAATAAATTTTGGCCTTGTCAGCAATTTTCACAGCCTATGAAAAAATAAAACAGAGTGTAGATGGGTGAATATGAGGGTACCATAGGATGAGGTACCCTCTGAAGAGTTTTAATACTTTCAAAGCATGAGGTGACCAGAGCTAACAGGTTGTCATTATGGAAGATGGCCAGTGGCCAGAGCCTGGCACTCAGGAAATCATGGCATCAGGACATGGGACAGACAGATTAACAGAGCCATTTCTGGTCATTGAAGGAAGTTGCTAAAAGGTTCTCTCAATCCAACCTCCAAGATTTAGCCTGAGTGGGAAGGTGACACGTTGCTTGGAAAATTTCAGATGTAATTGGTCAACGTGCCCAACTATTAATGGCAAGCAGGTAGCTACCACCTTCCAGACAAACGTTCTCCCACACATCACAACACCTCCCTAGAGCCGAATATGCTGAAACTGGCATGCGAGATAGTACCGCGAAATTGCCAGTTCATTTGTCTGCAAATTCACCTCTGCCAGTCTATAAGGATCCAGCTTAATATTCAAATTAAGTCAGGCAAAGTCCTACACAATTCTGGAATAAACATTTGTCAAATGTACACTTTATTTTTCTATTACTATTCAATTTATACCCTAAATGATTATTTTTAGTATCATGAATACAATGGCATTTGTTACAGGATAGTTGCTCCACCAGTAAGTTCCCTATTAATTCTGTCAAAGACTAATTTCTGGATGGAATGGTATACCCTTATTTGGTCTGGCTTCATGTGACTCCAGACTCTCAGAAATATGGTAGATTCTTAACAAGGTAATTAGGGATGGAAACTAAATGTTGAACTAACATACATACGTTATGAATGATTTTAAAAAAAAACTTTTACATTTCCAAATGGGATAAACCAAATAGTTAAGGGCCTGAGTGATGACTGATGACCTGGCTCCCCTTAGCCACACATTCTCTTGGTTGATTGCTACATCAATTTAAGAAAGAAACCTTTTCTTGTGGATATATTTCTCTCAAACACAAATGAACTTATATTTTAAGGAGCCAATTTAACTAGGTTTTCATGAATTAACAGAAAGAGAGTTTATTCATTAAATAGCATCACAACAGATACAGACACATTGAAGTAATAGGTGAGTCCAAAAAGATAAAAGTTAAAACAAAACTGGATCAGCCTCTGCCGTGCTTGTGAAGAACAGACAGGATCATGTTGCAGCCGTTAATTGATGGCACTGCTAATGTTGATATTGGTAGTTCAGCAGATGATTGGGATTGTTTGTTTGCTGGGTTGGTTGAAAATTATTTGCTCTGATTTCTTTCAACAGTGAATGAATTCCAATCTTCAGAGAAAGAGGGAGCCTTTCTCTTCCCTGGCTTGATGGCAATGGGACAGCGAGGGACATAATTGATCACAAGGTAACAGATTATGTTTGACTCTAATTCCATGACAATTGATGACCACAGTCTTGAGTCTTGCAAGAATGTTTGACACTTACTGTATTTAGCATAGAAATAGTGTCATGTAACAAAATTGAGAGCATTCACAAGGTGTAATTATCTCTAATTTATAATTAGAGGCAAAACGTTTGAACTGTGCCAATCTTTAATGACTTAAAACAAAATTGACAGCAAGTCTTAACTGAAAGTGCAAAGTGTTGTGAAGTGAGGAGAAACACTGTAGGTTTAAATTTGATATATGCATGCATTTCCTGCAACCTATTGTTTTGAAATAGAAATAGTAGCCCTCTGTGCACTCAGTTTCAGGACATGAAGCATCAATCATAAAATTGTGGAACGGAAATTAAAGAGTCATTAATCTAAGCATCTGATGTGGAAGAATTGTATCTAGGGAACAAATTAACCTTGCTCTTTAAAGATGACATGCCATGTGTTCTAATTTCCAATCAGTCAGTGACCTCAACTTTCACTTTAGACTCATCTCCTTGGAATGAAAAAGCCATTAATTAGACTGAAGATGAAAGAGGGCATTTTGTATATTTTGAGGGGAAAATATCTGAACCAATGCAAATGAAAATACTAACATTAATTTTTCAATTATTTAAATGTCAATATCTAATCTATTCAATTTCTCAGAATTTAAAAGTAGATTTACGCCTGACCATGTGTAACATTTGAACTTTGGACAGTAAAGTAAGTTAACTGGAATTGAAAGTTAATCATCATTTTGAATGTTTGTTCTAGCTGAGAATCATCAGTCTAAACTTTGTTCGAGTTATGATTCAAGTTATTGCATGCCCAGTGAATTTCTGTTTATGAATACTTTCATGAGCCCTTTTAAAGAGATCCATGAGATTGGCAAAGGCTTGTGACAGGATCTTCAGCCCTATCAAAGATTAGCATATAGACCAGTATTCAGCATGCTGGCTCCATCTTGCCACTGGGTCACTTTCCAGGGCAGGGCTAGCCATCTTCCAGTATCAGATAACCAATTAAAAACAGTTAAAGGTCTTTCAGCTAAGACCCTGTCTGCAGCCCTCAATTATAAGTTGAGACAATCCTTTTGTCACTAATTCAGAGAAAACTCATGGCTGTTTGACTACTTTCCACCCAGTGCAAGGTCATGACCTTAATTTGTGCTGCTGATTCAAAGAACAAACCTTGTTCTTGGGGTAGGGTAATTCTAAACTGCTCATAATTTATGAATCTTACCAAAATAACATTTTCAAATATTGCTGAAGAAAAGACATATTGTCAAAGCATTTCATCTTGTGCTCATCAGGATAACTTGCAAGAATATCAGGTTAAAGGGAAAGGCAATTGTACTGCATGCAAGGAGTGTGCTGATTGGTTGGCAAGTGGAGTCCGCTCGGAGTCAGCCTGCCTGGTTAAAATTTGAAATGAGCTTAATAGTTAGCTCTCAGTCATCATTAACTGATACAGTCTCCATAGTAATGCCTTGAGCAGAGTCCACCTACCAACTAACAAAAACTCTGTTCTCACACATGAGAAACATTGGTTTTCCTGTTAAATTTATACTTTTACAACTATCCCGTTTGCATTCCCCAAAAATAGTTTGAACAAAATCAATGTATTTAGTGGAAAAATGTTTTATATTAGATATCTTAATTTATAGAATGGCTTCTCACTTTTAAGGTTGTTCATGAATTAATTTCTCCAAAGTGGAGAGACCATTATACACAGCTATACAACAGTAGTAATAGCCCAGTAATAACCATTTGACAAGTAGCAATCAGTCCAGTAGTTTTCAGAAACATTAAGTGAAGGAAAGTTATTATTAAAACATCAAAAGAACTTCTTTCTATTGCACAAATGCCAGGTTATCTCCAGCACTTACCTTACCCACTAAAAAAAAACTGTTCACCTGTGCATGAATGATTCTAAATGAAACAATAATTGCTTTCCTCTAGTACTAAAAGCTTCAAGAATCTTTATTTTTCTCTTCCATGTCAAATGTATTTTTCATTTCAATTCTATTTAAACCTCAAGTCTGTCAAAGGATAAAACATTCATTTTATATATCTCCTGTTCTCTGAGACAGAAAATGAGAAAAGCTGGGCTTAAGATGCTCCAATGGTGGAAATACCATGCACCAGGTCTCTTAGTGACTTAATGAAAATCTTGGAGACAGGGTCATTTTGATAATCTGTGGGAAAGTGTAAGAAAGTCAGACAAGCATTTTTTTGCTTCACAATGACACACCCTCAATGGGCCAAAGAGATAAACTAAGTATTTCTTTTTAGCATTTCCTTAAAGATCAATCTGGGATCAAATAACTTTAGTTGTGGAACTATTTGGGCTTTGTTCAAGTCAGAGTGTGAAACACATGCCTGCTGTCTGTAAACATAGTTGTTATGGAGCCCTCCCCACCAAGAGTCTGCAAAGGGTGAGGGTCAATGCACCATCCATGAATACATGTTGCTGAACTCTGACTGGCATAAGGAAAGTGGTGAGAAAGCCGCCTACCCTTCCTTTCTGCAGAACTTTCCACAGGATTGGCAACAAGGTGGTAAGCTGATGTGCACCTCAATTCTGCTTCAAAGTTGTGTGTAGGTAAATTATCAGAGTGGAATCCTCAGCCTCAACCTCTTTCTTGCCTAAATTTCCCTTTCTTAAGGCTGCATTTGCTGCCAGCCCAACTGTAAGTAGCATACTTGCCCTGCCATTAAAAGGTGATATTTCTGACATGAAAAATATGCTTTGTAATCCAATTTTGATTGGATCCATGTGGTAAGATATTGAATAATTGGAAAATGAAATGATAGGGTTCTCTAATATGGAACAGGCAAGGCAGCAAGGGGAAAGTCCAGAGAAAGCAGCGAGGAATGATTATGACTATGACTATAAATGGAACAACAAAAGGGTCAGTAATGGTAATAGAAAATGAGATGGCAAATGGTTGGTGAAAGGTGTGGAGAATAGAGGGTGAGGGGAGTGAAGGATGCACATTGGCTCAGTGGTTAGCACTGCTGCCTCACAGGGCCAGGGATCCGGTTTCAATTCCTACCTCAGGCAGCTGTGTGGAGTTTGCACATTCTCCCAGTGTCTGTGTGGGTTTCTGCCAGGTGCTCCAGTTTCCTTCCACAATCCAAAGATGTCCGGGTCAGGTGAATTGGCCATGCTAAATTGCACAGTGTTATGTGCATTTGTCAGGGGTAATTCTCTTCGGTGTGGACTTGTTGGGCTGAAGGACCTGTTTCCATAATGTAGGAAATCTAATCTAAAGAATGAAAGGCTGACGGAGAAACAATGAAAAGCAGTGTACCACTTTCAGTAGAATCATAGGCTCCCTACTGTGCAGATAGATGATGTTTGGCACATTAAGTCTGCACCAATCCTCCAAAGAGCATCCCACCCTATCCCTGCAATCCCACATTAACCATGACTAATCCACCTGGTTTGTAAATCCCTGGACACTATAAGACAATTTACAATGGTCAATCCACTGAACCTGCACATTTTTGGACTGTGGGAGGAAGCTGGAGCACCTAGAGGAAACACTGACATGGGGAAAACATGCAAACTTCATAAAGATAATTGCCTGAAGGTGAAATTGAACCCAGATCCCGGGTGCAGAGAGGCAGCAATGCCAACTACAGAGCCATCGTGTGCTGTGGGACCATATTGTTGATGACAATAACACTGACTTACTGATCAACTATCCTGGCAGGAGGAGTGGTACACTCATTTTAAATTAATTGAATGCTATTGTCCTCTTTTGTTCCTCTTTAACTTTAAGTTTATCATTCCACATGATTTTGTTCCTTTTGTACTGAGTGTCAAAATCAAAATGGCTCTCCCTCAGGAATTCAATGGATTAAATGATAAAAACAATATATATTTTAAATGCAATATTGTTGTATTTTTAAGATTTTAAGATTCAGCCAACATATAACCTTCCAGCTTCAGATACCCATAATACTACACAACTATAAGCAATGATATTTCAACAGTTGCACACAAATCTTTCTGAATCAACAGAATAAACTGATTGAGTGAATTAAACTTCTTGCCAGGGATAGAAAATTACTTCTATAAATCTTAGAGACAAACATTTTAAGCACGTACCACTTTTTCATCTAGATTAATATCCACTTCAATCTAGCAATCAATTAATATTTTTGTTCAAATATCTTTATTGATGAGACAATCCAATTGTATATCACTAATCAACGCAAGTAAAGGTCTGATTATTTAATTTTATAATCTACATCAAGTCTTTGAGGCAAGTTAATTACTCCACACTTAAGCAATCATCTGTTTCAGAGGTTACATTCCTATGATGGAGTTCTTCCCCATATAAATTGTTCATAGCTACTAAATGAAATTGACTGTTTCTCTCTATCCTTTTGGCACAGATCCATGCACCTACTGCAGCAATTTTGATGCACTAATTGTCATTCCATTCTTATTGTTCTCGTCAAAGCCAAAGAATCACTTGCAATGGCTTCTCTTGTATACACAACCTCTCCAATCCCCAACAATCTATTGTTGGCCTTCTCCAATGTCTGACCTACACACTTCCCCTTGGGATTTGGAAAATACAACTTTGGCTTTTACATTTGTGATGATGGCACCCAGTCCCAATGCATTATTACCTCTCATGACTCTTTCACTGCCTCTTATATTTCAAAGTTAAAAATCACACAGCACCAGGTTATAGTCCAACAGGTTTAATTGGAAGCACACTAGCTTTCAGAGCTAGTGTGCTTCCGATTAAACCTGTTGGACTATAACCTGGTGTTGTGTGATTTTTAACTTTGTACACCCCAGTCCAACACCGGCATCAGGTCTTATATTTCAGACTGCCTGCCTAATATCCAGTGATAAATAAGCAGAAATCTCTTCCAAGTATCAGAAAGATTGAAATCATTGTTTTCACTCTCTGTCATAAACTCTCTTCCACAAGTGCCAGTGACATAATCCTTCTGCCTAACAACTACCAAAGACTGAATCAGACTACCTGCAACCTTCATCTGTTATTTTGTTCTAAGGTCAACTTCTGTTGCACCTCACTTCTAAGGTAAGCTATTTCCACCTTGTTAACATGACTGCACCTTTGCATCAGCTTATCTGCTGCTGAAGCCAACCTTATCTAAAAGGTGTTCAGCTTGGGTTTCTGCGTCTGGCACATTGTCACTGTGAATCATCAGAATCTTTTAAGGAAACCTTTGTGGTATTGCTTTATTAATGTTGTGATTTTATTTGCATTAAATTTATATTATGAGTTATGTTGATTTATGTTGTGCAAAAGAATGACCTACAACTAAACAACCATGCTACCTTAGAAATATTAGCAAAATTATTCTCTGCATTTAAGGGAAATGAGATAAAAAGACTGCAGATGCTGGAATCCAAAGTAGACAGGCAAGAGGCTGGAAGAACACAACAAACCAGGCAGCGTCAGGAGGTTCAGAAGTCAACATTTCGGGTGTAAGAAGAAGGGTTACACCCAAAATGTCAACTACTGCACCTCCTGGCTTGCTGTGTTTAACCAGCCTCCTGTCTGTCTACTTCAATGGAAATGAAGCATTCTTTATTTTCTGATATCAAACCATCCATTCATGTTTAGCCTTCCCTCCAACACTATCTATTCTTGCGTCAATTCACTGTGGTGGTTAACAATTTAAACTGTTAACCATTTATTTCATAATTTATTATTTCTTTGAACAGTATTCCAAAGATTTTATTCAACTTTTTTTCTCTCCAAAAAATTAATTCAATTTTCTCTACAAGCTACATTAAATGTGAAATGCTGTACTTTCCATCTTGCAAAATATTTTAACACTATATGTTTACAATGGTTAAATATTAATAAAAAGGCAAAACAACAAACACTTTCAGTGAGCGCCAGCGGGAGAAAAAGATATACCAAAGATATATTTGATCCTTATAACATCTTTTTCAAAAGTTAGGCAATGTTTATTACTCTTTTAATCAACATATCACTCCATGTCGAGCTTACTTTATTAACACTGTCATGTCGGTGGAAATATTTTACACATTTTATCCCGAGTCAATCATCTTTTAATATTTCATAAATTACTGATTTTCATATCACAAGTCATGAATAAATCACAATCAGAATATTTTCAGTTCTAGATTTATTATATTTTCTTAACTCTTGCTTGAGGCACATGCATGTACCAGTTCATTTTTAATTTGGAAATTGCACATTTTAACAGCCTGAGCTGAGAATAGTTTCAGGTGATGGGTGACAATATAAAATGTTTTGATTATAGAATAGGCGTAAGGAGTTGCCCCTTGAAATGAATTTTAATATTAGTAAACCTAATAGAAAATGCAATTGCATCTGTTTCAGTACACTCCTCCAGTTAAATGGGTAATTTCCAGTTGTTGTTACCCATATGCCCAGGAGCTCTCGTTGTCCTATTCCTTCCTTCCTCCTAATTTACCAGAAGATTATTGTAGATAGACTCCAAGATTGCCTCAATCAAACATACAGTGAATATTGAAACAGTGCACCATTATCAATTGTGCTAAAAATGGAAAAGGAAAAATATTGTATACTAATTCAATCGGAAGCTACATGGCCTGCACACCAATGTTTTAGCTGAAACATGTTTGTCTGAATTTTATTGTTTGTCTTCAATCCTTTTCTATGACATGCATTAACTGGCAAATGAATTGTAGTTACAGCCTGTCTGAAGTATTTAAGGGCTCTGTAAATCGAAGTGGACTGTCTGACCTTTGCCTTCATCAACATTCTTAGGCTGTGCTGTGGGTATTTGACAGAGCAGCAGGGAGCAGGTGGCAGCAGACCAGATTCAAAATGAATCATGGAATCTGCTACAATGGGGACTGAAGCAATTAATTTTATGTTGCAGGCCACCTTTTGGAGTTCTAATCAGGAACTCATTCAGGTCTTGTGCATTCTTGCAACATGAATGTATTCTGAAAGGATGAAACAGTTGAAAATAAATACTGAAATGAAGATGTTGTACATGGTTTTGTGAAGAAATTGCCCATTAAAAGTAATTGTGGTGGTTCAACTGTAATTTTCAAGTTATTCTGTTTTCCTCAGATTTTGTTACATTCTTTTGATTATCCACGGTTTTGTTTTCATCAAATTTAAACTGGCAGATGCAATTCGATACAGATAATTGTGAGGTGTTGCACTGTACAAGTCCTACCTTGGTTTGACTTTCCACAGTAAATGGTAATGTCTTGAGGAGTGTTGTGTAACAGAGACTGAGGAGTACAAGTACACCATTCTTTAAAACAGCATCAAAGGTAATCAGGGTTGTGAAGAAGGCAGTTAGCATGCTGGCCTTCTTTGGTTGAGGCTTTGAGTATATGGGTTGGGAAGTTATGTTATAGTTGTATAAATCGTTGGTGAGGCCGTACTTGAAGTATTGTGAACAGTTTTGGTCACACTGTTATAGGAAAGACACAGTTAAACCTGAAAGAGTGCAAAGGAGATTTACAAGGATGTTGCCAGGACTTAGTAGGCCTGAGTTATAGGGATGGGTTGGCCAGGATGTGACTTTATTCCGTGGAACATAGGAGAATGAGAGGTGACCTTATTGAGGTGTATAAAATCATGAAGGGCATAGATAGGATGAATGCATATAGTCATTTTGCCAGGGATAGGGAATTGAAAACTAGAGGGCATAGGTTTAAGGTGAGAGGGGAAAGATTTAGGGAGGACCTGAGGGGTAACTTCTTCATGCAGACAGTTGTGCTTATTTGGAATGGGCTGCCAGAGAAAGTGGTTGAGGCAGGTATAATATCAACATTTAAAAAAAAACATTTGGATAGGTATATGGAGGGGAAGGGTTTAGAGGGATATGGACCAAATGAGGGCAAACAGAACTAGCTGAGTGGGCACCATGGTCAGCATGGACCAGTTTGGGCCGAAGGGCCTGTTTCCATGCTGTATTACTCTTTGACTCTGAGTGCCAGAAATCTGAGAAAGTAGCAGACTGTCACGTGCAGTAGCAAGGTATTGGAATGCATTAACCACAAGTTGGTTTTTGCTCTTTTTAGCTTTTCATTAAAACCTTTGCTTGGTAAGTGACTGAACGTATGAATCAATGATGTTTGAGCAAGGAAAATCAGAAATCTAGAATTCAACAAACAGGGCAAGTACTGAATATTAACTAACTTGATTGCAAAATCCTTGAAGATGTGTTCCCTTCAAACGTGGGCAATTGGTAGCGCTTTGGCTTGAGGACTGTTGACAGTCCTGATCTTGACCTTGATTAGTTTGCAAATCATTTTGCTGCTAAAGGATCATTTATCTCTTGGCAGTCCTTCATGGAGGATACTGTCCCTGCTAAACTTGAATAGTTGATCCAGGACTTATTTGATGGGCCCTTAAACTTCCCCATTAACTCAGGTTGTTGCTCCTTGACATCATCTCGAGAACCTTAAGTGGATGAATATCATGAAAGATGTCTGGTCCACGGAAACAAAGTTTATTTTTTGGCAGCATTCCTGAAGATCTGAGCCAGGAAAATGTCTTCTTCACATTTGGAAACAATGGACTTTGGTCTGGCTGTCATGGAATTGCTTGCAGCTCATCTTCATTTGATGATGCAAAATTTAATTCTCAATCTGCTGATATTTCTGTGCCAAAGTACATAAGCATCTTACTTCAACTTACTGAATAGGGTGGACATCACCATCCATCTTCTATGAATGCTGTCCTGACGAATGAGATATTTTCACATCCTTGATCATGTTACTCAAGGATTGCTGCTTACTTGGCTAAAAATCACACAACACCAGGTTACAGTCCAAAAGGTTCATTTGGAAGCACTAGCTTTTGGAGGGCTGCTCCTTCATCAGGTGGTTGTGGAGAATAAGATCGCAAGACACAGAATTTATAGCAAAGGTTTACAGTGTGATGCAACTGAAATTATATATTGAAAAAGACCTGGATAGTTTAAGTCTCTCATCTTTTAGAATGAACATGTTGGTTTCAGTTCTTTCATTTGTACTGTAAATCACAGAACTTTTTAAAATTTACATTCTCAAGTGAACTTTAACATTTGGTTTCAGGGCAGCCCAGATAATGCATTGAAGGTATGAGGTGCCCTGTGCCACAACATTCAGACTGATTCTAATCAGAACCTTACATTGATTCATGCAGTTTTTGAGCAAAATAAAATGTAATTCTGCAAGTACAAATTCACCCCACAAACTTATATACGTGTGTGTGTGTGTGTGTGTGTGCGCGCTCACGTGCACGTGTGCATATGGATGTGTATGTATGGGGAGGTTATGAGTGTGTGTGAGTGTGAGGGGGTGCATGTGAGTGTGAGAGTGTGAGAGGGTGCGTGTAATGGGGTATAAGTCTGTGAGAGGGCACGTGAGAGTGTGTGTTAGCGTATGAGAGAGCCCATTTGTGAGAGTGTATTGGTCTGTAGAAGTATGTGTGTATAGAAGTGTATGTGTCTGTGTGCGCATGTGTGTCTGTGTGTGTGCATGTAGTTCAGTGGGGTCACCTGTAGTGTGATATTAACCCAAGGTCCTGGTTGAGGCCATCCCCATGGACCCGTGGAGAGGAGTCACTGAAAAAACTACACAGTGATATCAACAAGTTTCATCTCACCATCAAACTCACCTTGGACTGCTCTCTATTGCCACAGTGAGAAATCATAATGACCTCCTCAGGAGACAGAAACTACCTGCACCCAACAGGGTACTTCCCAGGAGCCGCAAAACAACGCCATGTTCTTCGCAGTCTGTAACACATTATCAATGAGGATGAGCACCTCGCCAAGACCTTCCTCACGCCTCCGCTTCTCACCTTTAACAACCTCCAAACATCAAACAGATCATTGTTTGCAGCAAACTGCCTGGCTTTCAGAACAACCCATACAACCCTGTCACTGTAGATGCTGCAAGACGTGCCAGAGTGTCGACATGAATACCACCGTTACATGGGGGGACACGTCAACATGGATACCACCATTACACAGGAGTACCTGCCACCGTGTACGTGCAAGTACTCTTGTGACTCTGCCAATGTTGTCTACCTCAAACGCTGCAGGAAAGGATGCCCCGAGGCATGATACATTGACGAGTCCGAGCAGAGGCTATGGCAATGGATGAGTTGACACTGCACAACAATCAACAGACAGGAGTGTTCCCTCCCAGTCGGAGAACACTTCAGCAGTCTGGGACATTCAACCTCGGACCTTCGGGTGACCATCCTCCAAGGTGGACTTCAGCACAGGAAACAACGCAAAGTGGCTGAGCAGAGGCTGATAGCCAAGTCCAGTACCCATGGAGATGGCCTCAACAGGGGCCTTGGGATCATGTCACACTACAGGTGACTCCATTGCACTACACACACACACACACACACACACACACACACACACACACACACAGACAGACACACACACACACACTCCTACAAACCCATACACACATGCAGACCCCCTCTCATACACAAGCTCTCTCTCTTACACTCCCACATGCACCCTCTCACAGACTTATACCCCTTTACACTCTCACATACATACACACTCTCAGACACTTGTAACCTCTCCACACATACACACACATATAAGTTTGTGGGGTGAATTTGTACTTACAGAATTATATTTTATTTTGCTCAAAAGCTGCATGAATCAATGTAAGATTCTCTAAATCAGTTTTTAGATTAGAATCGGTCTGAACATTGGGGCACAGACAGTCTCACACAGGGCACCTCACACCTTCAATGCATTATCTGGGCTGACATGACACCAATTGTTAAAGTTCACTTGAGAATATAAGTTTAAAAAAGTTCTGGGATTTACATATGAAAGAACTGAAACCAACATGTTCATTCTAAAAGATGAGAGACTTAAACAATCCAGGTCTTTTTCATTGTTCAATTTCAGTTACATCACACTGTAAACATTTGCTAAACATTCTGTGTCTTGTGATCTTTTAGTCCACAACCACCTGAAGGAGCAGCCCTCCGAAAGCTAGTGCTTCCAAATGAACCTGTTGGACTATAACCTAGTGTTGTGAAATTTTTAACTTTGTCCACCCCAGTCCAACACCAGCACCGCCACATCATGTTTATTTGGCATTATCTCTGTCACAAGTCCTAATACTTTTTCTTTGCAAGATTGAATGCTTCTGAACTCATCATTCAACCTCAAAATCAAGTCCATTGCACCAATTTCTTCACTTTTTTTTACTGTTTGAACAACTTAATAAATATGTGCCAATGGGCTCAAGTGGGTAAAGTACTGCTGTTTTTTTTCTGTAGTTTCTCTCAAACTTTGTTAGTTTGTGTTATTTGAATTTTCTACAGCGATGATAGGACTGTTTCGCAATGCTGACAACACAGTGCAATTGCAGGTTCTGCAAAAATTATGAGATATTTAATCTCTCGAGATCTATGGCCACCACATTGCCCACTGAGACCTGGCTGTACATCTGACAGTGCCCAGGTAACCTTTGAGACATCTGGCAAGATGTTGGAATGACTAGTCTTCAGTCATGCACCCATAAGTTATCAAAATGTTGTCAGTTCACAAGTATGTTTTCTTGGCAAGCATGCCAGACACTCTTTTGGCCAGTGTTGGCAAATGCTATCATATTCTTGATTGCTCTCTTTTTCTTGCCAAATTGGTTGAGCCTTATTTGATTGCTGACCACTGGTTCTTCTCATCTATATGAAGGCTTTATTTTAAGCAACTGTAGGTTATCTCAATAGATTCTCTCTTCTTTCTGGGTTCTACCTTAAGTTGAGGAAATGCATTGAAATCTCCCACCAGTTTTCACTTAACTCCTTGGTCAGCAATGGCAGTTCTCTGGACTAGCTATTCCCTTAGAACCAAGTGAACAACTTGTGCTACTTCTAGGATATTGGGGTCAACACATGCTTTCAGGATCAGCAGTGACTGTGAATTCTACACACATTTGCAATACTCTCATGCTCTGTTTTGCAGTGTTACTTTAATGTTGAGGGCAATTCTGCCTCGACCATGAAGTTCCATATCTGTAGGCTGTAAACTTCTTTTCTTCAGCCATGCTTTTGTTTTGATAAGACAGTGACACTTATTATTAATTTTAAGCATAATAAAGTATGTCCATCGATACATTCTATTAAACTCAAGTCGGTTGAAACAGCAGTTTCCCCTGTAAGTACCTTGAGAAACTTTTCGGATGATGGAGGTTCTAATGCATTGACACATTTGCAACAGCAGACAGTTGCTCTGCAACTGCATCCTATTTGCACACAGCTTCTGGAAGTGATTAAAGCTCTTGACATTTCTTTGCAAATGAATAATTTATGAAAGCTGTACTCGATGGTCACTGGCCCAATGGTAGTTATGCAGGACTATCACTGACCTGCAGATTTTCCCAAAATGGGTCGAAGATGGTAGTTGCTGCTGATGACAAATCTGTCTATCCTTCTCTTACTCCTCCATTCTAGTTCTTTGCACTGTGTACACTATATTGGTTTTGCTCATGCTGGGTATCGGGTCCTTCGTCCTGGTGAGTTGTTGTC